>NC_079452.1:26651828-26654328 GCF_903798145.1 Danio aesculapii | reverse complement strand
ATTGGTGTTTTTTTTTGTTTTATTACAGGGAACAGACTCTTCCCACCATTCAGATCCAGCTCCAGCGGGACACATCTGATTACGGCAGTCCCGTAGATCTTCCTCCTGGAAACAGCACCAAATCCTCCGGCGGCCTCCCGAAAACCATTTCCAAACTCACCTCCCGCTTCACCAAGAAAACTAACTCATCTAACTCCAGTGCGGGGGGCAGTTTCTCCATCCCCAGCACCCCTTCCCGCAGCAGCAGCAGTGGAGGGTCGGATGATAAAGCAGGACGTCTGCACAGCCTCCTGCAGATGAGCAGCATGAACACCGCAGACCCGCAGATTTCCAACGGTGCCGCCTCTGATGAACAGGGCATGAATCTGCCCACCGATCAGGAGATGCAGGATGTCATAGACTTCCTCTCGGGATTCAACATGGGCAAATCCCAGCAGGCGTCTCCGCTGGTCAAGAGACGAAATTCTGTGGCTTCCACAAACGCAGCCGATCTGAAACCGCCGCCATCCTCGCAGGTAAGCTTACGACGGTGGCAGATATCCTTTTTGCACTGTTTTTTTTAGTAAACAAAACTAAATACTAAATATATCACAAGATTCCAGCAACAAGCATAGAAAGATGGATAAAGGAAGAGATGGATGGATGGATGGATGGATGGATGGATGGATGGATGGATGGATGGGATTGCCAGATGGATGGATGGATAGATAGGGTGGACGGAAAGATATATGGTTGGATGAATGGACGGATGGACAGGATAGACTGATAGACAAATGGATGGATAGATGGATGTACAGGAAGGATGGATGGATGGATAGGATAGACGGATAGACAAATGGATGGATAGATGGATGTACAGATAGGAAGGATGGATGGATGGATAGGATAGATGGATGAATAGGATAGACGGATAGATAAATGGATTGATAGATGGATGTACAGATAGGATGGATGGATAGGATGGACGGATGGATAGGATGGATGTATAGACAAATAGATGGATAGATGGATGTACAGATAGGATGGATGGATGGATGGATAGATGCATGAATAGAATGGATGAATTGATAGGATAAGTGGATTGATAAGGATGGTGAATAGGATGGATGTATAGACAATGGATGGAAAGATAGGATAGTTGGATTGATAGGATAGATGGATAGGATAGATAGATGGATAGAAGGATGGATAGAATGGATGAATTGATAGGATAAATGGATTGAAAAGGATGGGTGGATAGGATAGATTGATGGATAAGGTGGATGATAGACAAATGGATGGATAGATGGATGTACGGATAGGATGGTAAGATGGATGGATAGGATAAATTGATGAATGGATATGATGGATGGATGAATGAATAGATGGAAAAATAAGATAATTGGATGAATAGACAGATTGATGGATGAATGGATGTACAGATAAAATGCATGGATAGGATGGATGGATGGATTGATAGATGATAGATGGATGGATGTATAAATGGACGGATAAATAAGATAAATGATGGATGGATGGATGGGTAGATGGAATAAATAGATGGATGAATGGATGGATAGGATAGATGGATAAATCGTGGATATGGATAGGATAGATAGATAGATAGATAGATAGATATGAATGAAATAGATGGGTGGATATAAAAGATATATATATATATTAGTGCAAGTATATTATTAGTAATAATAAATTAATAGTGATGATGATTTTAAAGGACAATTTTTTAAAGGTATTTTAGAGTGCTCATGATCTCAATATTGTGCATGTTCATGATCGCGATATATTGAATGATTAAATATCAGCTATATGTCTACTCGCAGGCCCATAATGCTGTGCAGACGCTGACTCAAACCTTACAGCAAACACAACAACAGCAACAGCAGCAGCAGCAGCTTCCTTCAACACCAAAACAACAGCCGCCGCAGCCGAACTCTCAGTCTCTGCCATTTTACCAGCATCTCCTGCAGCCGATTGGTCAATCTCAGCCGCAGCCGGCTCCGGTGTCTCCCCAGCAGCCTCCGCCGCAACCCAGAGCTGCCCCCAGTAAGTGGCCCCAGGGCCCGATGGCAGGCCTGTCTCCGATCGGGCCCCTGCCGCAGTGGCCGGCGCCAGGTTTGCCGGACCTGAGCTCTGACCTGTACAGCCTGGGGCTGGTCAGCTCTTATATGGACAGCATGATGTCGGAGATGCTGGGACACAAGCCTCCACAGGGGCCACGCAACAACACCTGGCCTAACCGAGAGCAGAGCGAGCAGAGCTTATTTGGGGTGCTGGGAGACTCCATGCCCTTTGACCCCGCAGGTGAGCACAGGCTTACATTCTCTTATTGATCTCTCTGTGTGTATATGTACAGTGCCTATAGAAAATCATCATACCCCTTTGAATTAAGGACTTTATTTTTCATCCAGCCTGTAGTCAAATCACAATCCAAACACATTTTCCAGCCTTTGAAATGTTTTTGTAGCCTCTTCGCCTAACCTGAGCCTTTCTGCAGCTTTAT
>NC_079452.1:26559328-26646828 GCF_903798145.1 Danio aesculapii | reverse complement strand
GATCAGAGCAGATGGAATTTGACTTTTGCTTTTGTTTTTTTTATATGTGGCTATTTTCAGAAATATTTTTGCTTTTGCAATATATTTTTTTCAATTAAAAACAGCATTTTTTATTATTATTTTTTTCAATTTATTTATTTTTTTGTTGGCGCCAGTGGTGTAGTGGTGTAGTGGTGTAGTGGTTAGTGCGTCGACACATGCACTCCGGTGCTCACGGTGACCCAAGTCCGATTCCGCCTCGCGGTCCTATGTCGATCCTAACCCCTCTCTCTGCTCCCCATCCTTTACTGTCAATTCTCTTTACTTTCCTATCCAATAAAGGTGAAAAACCCGAAAAAATAATAAAAAAAAACAATTTTTTTTTTTGTTTCGAGCATATAGAGAGTTCATTTGTAAAAACAGAGCTCTTTTTTCCCTGAACTGTTGTTTTAATTGTGCATTAAATAGATAAAGGCATAGTTCACCCCCAATTTATTATATTCTTTTACTGTTTACTCATGCTCAAGTGGTTCCAAGCCTGCTGTTGAACACATAAGAAGAAATTTTGAAAAAGTCAATGTGAAAATGTAGTGTTTATGTTTATACACTCAATCAAATGCATGGGAAAATGTCACAGATGCTGAAATGCATGCGGTCAGTTTGACCGTTATGGCCAGTCAGTGAGGAAATGCTCAGAACTCTTTGTTTTGTCACTTTTAATAATAAAAAAATGTTACAATGAAATATACACTCATTTGGGAAAGGTAGGGTTACTATAGTTGTATGGGTTTATTTCAACAGTTATTACAAAGTGACTGTGGTTCTAGTGTTAAACTCCTATTGTTTGGTACAATTCCCACTATTAATAAACCATTGTCTGGTTAATAAACCACATATTAATAGAATATTAATAAACCATTGTCATAGACTCCTAATTTGCTACTTATTATAAGTTATTACGTTGGGTTTACCCTTTTGATAGGATTTAGAAGATGATCATATTTTATAAGCTAGGGATGAAGTACATTCAGGAGGTTGTTATCACAGAATAAAGCCTGAGAGGTTTATCGGCAGCCTGACACAAAGCAGAGCTTTGAAGGGCTGAAGGGCTTTATTCTGCAATAACCATCCTGGATGTACTTTTTTCCACTTATTACATGGCTTCTTGCCACAAAACATAAAAATTATACATAAAATATTGTTATTAGCCGTAATTGTTTACGGCTTTATACGAGTTTATACATTTTTTTATTAAATGCAAAGCTGACAGAAATGAAAACAGCTGATGGAGTATACACTAACCTGCGCATTATTCAGACACTAGATGGCACCAAACAGTCAAAAACACAACGCTGATAGAAACTTAACCGGCTGAATGGAGCATATACTAACCTATGCATTATTCAGTCACATGATGGCACCAAACTGCCCAAAAACTGCATCATGACAGATGAGCAGATACATATGAATATTATATATGGATGTGAACGTATTCACTGACAGTTGTTGTTAAAAAAAATAATAAATGAGTGAAAGAGAAGAACCTAGTCCAGGAGACTTGAACAAGCAGAAGAATTCCTTTATATTGAGACGTGTTGGATAATCTGCAGTCATACAGTGTCTTCAAGAAGTCCATATGTCTGCAGAGCCTACTGGTGAGTTTTATGACAAGTCTAATTTAAGACAAAGATGCCTTGTCTATAATGTGTCCTCAGGAGGAGGGGAGCTGGCTAAACACAGCATGCAAATGAAGTAGGTAGGTAGGTAAATAAACTTGCCAAGTCACTGACCACACAAGTTTATCGACAAAAAGAGTTTCTTTGGCCTGAAAGCACTCGTTGACCTTACCCGTAGCATTTGCATCACTTTGGCTCAGGCAGTAGACAAAGTCAGGGAGACAAAGGTTTAATGTCCCTCATGGCTGTAACATTTGAATTAAGTGATATAATTAAAAACCAAAGAATATAACTTTTCAATTAAATGTAGATTATTGTTCATTTGAAACTAGATTATATACATTTATATTTCCACACAGTCAAGGTGATTCTCAGTTCCTGGATGAGTCCGTGTTATTCAGCGGTTGTTATCTGGGAATAACATATCTTGGAATGTCACAACTGACTTTGTAAATGACTTTGAAACTATAATCTAGTTTCGGAAAGCAAGTATTCCAGACAGCCGTGTAATAAGAACTAATAAACCACCAATAATTTAATAAGCCACTGTTTAATAGTGAGAATCGGTCCTTAAAGGGTCACGAAACACCAAATCACAACTGTTGATAGATGTATATGTGTCCCACACTGCTAAAAACACTATTAGGACACACATATTTTACTAAAAAGTGAAAATTGGTTGTTTTTGCGTTATTTCGAGCAAATTCGTACTTCCGTTTGAAACAAATTTTTGAAGCTGCGTCACGGCCATGAGATCTTAGCGTGTATTCCAGCATGTAGACTGGACGTCTGTACCTGGGGAGTACCATGTGACGTCTCTGAGTGTGTTGCATTCATTCATGAGAAAGACTTGGTTCAAACCAATCAGCGCGCTCTATTGTGTATGCGGTGCAACTTCATTAATATGCATGATTGCTTCGAAGATTGTTTTACCTGAAACAGTTTTCAGACGGCAGAGAGACGCTGCGTTATGCTGCCAAAACAAGTGGGAAAAGGAGAATTGTTTGGAGATACTAGTCGTCAGTGTTGCTTTTATAATGTGCTGCAGCGAAGGTTTTGTTTTCATTTTCCAGCTATGAGAGCGCAACTGGACTCACGTGTGGATCAGTGCACGCGGCAGAAATACGTTTGTACGGAACATTTTACTCGAGCTTTTCACATCTGGAAATGGTGAAATCCGGATTTGCTGCTTGTCTCTTTTTAAAAAAGACGCGGCTCTAGTTGGTAAATGCTGCTCTCCGAGTGTAAACATGTAAACACTGCAAGCAAACTATTTCCGTCCATCATGTTGAATTTTCGCCGCATTTTGTGACAAGATATACACACATGGCTTTCTGACCTACCGAGTGCGTCTGAGTTACCGAGAAATGCAGAGGTTTTTTCTCTTATACGACGTGCGGTGTCGAACATTCCACTGTCATTAAACACAATCACTGTCTTTCTCCCCTTCGTTTGCGTGTTTGTTTTGCTTCTCGGAAAATCAGCGCGTGCCTAAATGGAAAACTCCCATTTTTATTCAAATCCTTCCCTCTTTGCCTCCCCCGACACTCCCACCTAAATAGAGCTAGACACACCCACTTTCCTGACCTTTTCCCAAATGAGAGGTGTGAAAACACCCTGCTGAAACAAGGGGGTTTCATGGCCCTTTAAAGGTCTATTGAAATGCTTTGAAATGTGCATTTTTATTTGATGTTTGACGTAATCTCAACTGAAAATCGAAGAGAGGGCGGGACATAGAATAGCTCCTCCCCTTTAAAAAAAACCCCACCAATAGTGTTTTGTTTTATCACAGCTCTGCCAGTGAGTGGTTGAGCTCAAGTGCATTAAATAAAAAAGCCAATGAGAAGGGGGCGGGGCATGTCAGAAACTAGAGGGGGATTTGATTGGTCAGAAGATTTGATATGAGGTGACATGAATAAAATTGTTGATCCATTTAGTCGGCAGTGACACTGCAATCTTTAGATGTTTATATCAGTTTTATATCTTCTAAATGTGAATGTTGTCATTGTTTTGTACCACACCAGCTTGTAGATATCCTTGAAGACTAAAGTACTGATAGTAACAAATAATTTCACTGGACCTTCGACTAAAGTGTTAATCTGTTGAATTGAAGGTGAAGTATGTCAGCTTTTTTCTTCACATTGCCATTGTGTGTTGTTTTTTTACATTACAGGACAGCAAAACTAAAACCTGGCCTCCTAAAGCCCCGTGGCAGCACTCCTCCCACACCAACACCATGCCCAATCCCAGCTCTTCCCTCTACCAGATGACCATCCCCTCCAGCCAATGGGGCGACTCCATGCAAATGCTGCAGTCTCCAGTGTGGTCGACAGCCAATGACTGCCCTCCATCCTCCGGCTTTCCTTTCACACAACAACAGCAACAACAGCAGCAGCAGGTTTCCCAGCACAAGATCCTGAGCAAAGGCTTCAAAACCTTCCCTCTGAAACCTGAACACCGACCATCATACCTGCACCAGTACTGAGCTGGACCCGTGCTGGACGTCCACCCCAGGTCAGCGTTTATAAAGCGTCACGCTGGCAGCAGATCATATTTTATTACCAAATCACTAGCTGAGACTGATCATCGTGTGGTGAAGTGTGCTGTTAAAAACCCACGTCAACCTGGTCTAGTGCGTTTTTATAAGGGGATTTTGCATTTAACATTGCGGTTAATAACATGATGTTTTGTTTTGTATCCAAACAGAAGCGCAACTGCCTTTCACGCTGTCCAAACCATGCATGATTCCTGACGTACAGCAGATGCAATGCAAAATATGCTTTTCTTTAGATTTTTTTGTCATGTTTCTAGTCTTAATATCTAAATATTCTTAAATCAAGAAGCATTTTCTAGACAAGCAAAACACAATGTCTAGTTTTAAGTAATAACATGCCAAAATTAAGTGAGTTTTTCCTTAAAAAAAGCTAAATAATCTGCCAATGGGGTAAGAAAAATAATCTTGTTTTTTCTTTTGACATAAGATTATTTTGCTTACCCTCTTGGCAGATTATTTTGCTTTTTTTAAAGAAAAACTCACTTAATTTTGAAAAAATTAAACTAGACGATGTATTTAGCTTGTCTAGAAAATGCTTTTTGATTTAAGAGTTTTTAGATATTATGAAACAAGACAAAACATCTAAGTAAGAAAAGCATTTTTTGCAGTGCAGCAGATACGATGCAAAAATGCTTTTTAAAGAGTTTGTCTTCTTTCTAGTCCAAATATCTTAAAATAGATATTAAATCAAGCAGCATTTTCTAGAACAGCAAAAAAAATCAGAAATAATGTGGTAAAATGAAGTGTTTTTTCTTTAAAGAAAGCAAAATTAATAGTGTTTTTCATTTTGACATGAGATAACAAACTTTTGACAGACTAGTTTGGTAGTTTTAGCGAAAACTCACTTCATTTTGACTCATTTCTGAAATAGACTATTTTTTTACTTGTCTAGCCAATGCTTCTTGATTTAAAGGGGAAGTGAAGCACTCAGTTTACATTCTTTTGTACATTGGTTTCCTATTTAATGAAAATATATTAAACAAACTTGACTAATGTAACCATTAGAATCTGCATATTTTACTATAGATTTTTAGCGCAAGGGCACCACCATCTTGCTAAGTCGCTCTGTCTAACGTCACAGGGTTGGTTCCGTTCCCTCAGCTGAACAGAGACAGTGAAAGTAAAGGACTGAACTTGGAAACTGGACAACCTAATTTAACACAATGCATGAAGTTGTGGGCATGGAGCTGGTGTAAATACAAGCAAAAAAGTTGTGTCTAATATATATGTATATATAATATTTATACGTTTTCTATTTTTATTTTTTTTTGTTGTTAATAACCTTTCGTTTGATGTGGTTTGGTCCACTCTCTCACGCTGGTGCAGCACTACCTGACAAGGGGATTTACATTCAGACTAATGCAACGATTAAAATGATACATGACTTCACACTTTACCAAGTAACGTCTTTGTGGATTAGGTCAAGACATTTTTCCTTTTCAAGTTGATCAACTCGATCTCTCAACAAGTATGAAGGATGTAGAAACCTGCCATGTGAAAATCCACGTCGATGTTAGTTTGGTTTGAAGCAGCTGTAGTAGTGAAAAGTGAAAGTACCCGCTCTCATTATGTCAGCACCGGACCTTGTTGAAACCCAGACAAGCAGTCAGGCAGCGTAAAAGAGAGAGTGAACCAAAGCGCATCAAATGATCGGTAATTAATAAGGAACAACAAAAAAAAAAGAATATATATATATATATATATATATATATATATATATATATATATATATATATATATATATATATATATATATATATATATATATATATATTTCAGATAAGTGCTGTCTGAAATTTCCATTGAAAATGAACGTTTTTCTCATACTCCTTTGTTTGTTGAGATATTTTACTTTCAAGATCAGGAAAAGGACTTATTCTTTGCCATAAAATGATATTACTGAACATGAACACAGCAGACTGATAAAAATACTCATTTTAGAGGAAAATTTCAGATGGCATTTAGAAGTTTTTGCATCTAAACATCTAAACTAATATTAGACACTCATCTGATGCTTGTATTTGCACCAGCTCCACGTCCTTTACAGGCTTTACAGTCTCCGTGTTCAATCCTTTACTTTCACTGTATCTGTTCAGCTGAGGGAATGGAACCAACCCTGTGATGTCAGACACAGCGCCCTAGGTCTAAAAGCTATAGTAAAACATAAGATTTTCTTCAAAATGGTTACATTAATCGAGTTTGTTATATATATTTTCATTTAAGTGGAAATCAATGTACAAAATAATGTAAACTTGACTGAGTGCTTCACTTCCATTTAAGGATTTTTAAAAGCTTGGACTATAAACATGACTAATAAAATCATTTTCTGCAGTGTAGTCGGATTATTTCACTGGCGTGCGTATGACTGACGACTTAAGTCCCGCGGGCGCTTTCGGCTAGGAGTTTACACCACTTTTTGGTATGCATGGCAACCGTGCTCACTCGCGCAGACGCATTATGAAGATACAAGGGGGCGCCGTTTGCTGACCGGACGTCCCACATATGACGATACTGTGTTAAAATAGCTGTAACTGCCAAACGTCAAGACTGCAGCTCTCAGCTACTTGTTCCATAGCTTGTAAATGACTCGAAAAAAAGAAACAAACAAACAAAATAATAAAAAAAGAAACTATAAATAATTTACTTTTTATGAAGAGGCTTTGAGCAGGCTCGGCAGAAATATAATAATCATAGCAGAGGTGTAATTTGAGAGAAATACACTACTTTTTTCAACATCTGACAGATTTAGAAGATTAAAAAAACAATATAAATGAATAAAAACAAAAAAAAAAAGGATGTTAGCAGTACGTAACTTTGTGCCATGTTGTTTTGAATAGCACTTGCAGATATTTTTCTCTAACCAAAGTATTGTTTAGAGGGGGCGGGAGGGGAAATGGTGCTTGAAATTTAAACAAAAAGAAGAAGAGAAAAGCCGTTTGGGAGTCGTAGTTATAGTTATATCTAGAATTAAAGAGAAATAAATCCTTTTATGAGAATTCTAACGTTTCTGTATGGTCAAACCCCTCCATTCGCCTCGGTTTCCCATTGGCTTTTTTCAGAACGAACGACACTAACACTTCCCATAGAAATACCCTTTTATTGCTTTCAGATTCAATATATTTCTTGTACAAATATTGACAGTATTAATCTTATTTTTGTATTTTCGTACACATTTACCATTACTCTATATAAGTTAGCGTGATATAGGCTTATTATCAAGTAAAACTTTATTTTCCCGAGATGTGAAGCACATTTTGTTTTGTTGTTTTCCAACAGAGGTTACCAAATACGCCATTAGAAACACTAATAAATGGTTCTGGTCAGATTTGGGGTGTTTTTTTTGGTTATTTTTGAGCCCAGATTCCGATGGTTTCTGTGGGATTTTTCTTGGGCTGCATCTTAAAAGCCCAGAATGTTCATTTCGTGACGTTTGCCGATGCCAATGTTGCCTGTATTTATGATATGACCATGTTTTCTGAAAACTAACATACTTACCATGTTTACAGAGAATCGTTTGCTGTATATAAATATATCTTTTTATAGTTCTGTGCTTTGCACAATCAAAATGTAGGTTCGTTGCTTCGTCTGTGTTTTCCCTCCCAAACTGTTTCGGCTTTTTTTTTTTTTTAAGATAAAACATCTTCAATGACCTTGGACTGTAACGCTCAACATTTCTCAGCTGTGTCAAAATGGTTTACTAGTGGCTTCAAAAAAAATTAAAGGAGTTAAAAAAAAATAATGAATAAATAAAAGAAATGACGTTGCTCTGACAGAAGACATGAGGGCGACTGCTTGGCTTATGTTGCTTATCGTTCACTAGAGCTGGCAACTGATTATTTCCAAGTGTACCAGCAATGCAAAAAATAAATATATAACAGAACGTCTGCTCTCATTTCATCTATGAGTCATAAATGCGTGTGCGTGCCTTCACGTTTTCCCTCATTCTCGTACAGTTTTGGTTTATAATTATTACTGTATTAAAGTTCAAATCAGAACAATGCATTCATTTAATAATTGTGCAAAATAAATGTAAACATGGTCAGTTTTTAAATGAACACTTTTATTTGTATCTGAAAATATCAAGAAAGGTAAATTAACATGCCAGTGGAGATAACTTGCTTATATACTAGGGCTGCACAATGTATCGTTTTAGCATCGATATCACAATGTGTGCATCCGCAGTAGTCGCATTGCAAAGATATGCGAGGTCACACTTTATTTTGATGGTTCGTTTGTTGAATTTAAGTTACTTTGCATCTACTTGCCAACTAATTCTAATTAGATTATAAGTAGACTGTTAGGTTTGGGTTAGTGTTAGTGCAAGTTGACTCTTAGTCAGTTAAATGTTTGTTGAAGGAGCATATCGTATTATGCAGACGGTCTACTAACACTCAAATGGACCATCAAAATAAAGTGTTACCATATGCAATGTTGAGTTGAGTTTGCATTGTAATTTTTACATACACAAAACCATGCATGCACTGTTTATTTAATTTATATCTTTGCTGTGTTGTATATATCTACACTTGTAGTTTGTTTATGACATGTTATGCATGATTCTCTCCCCTACAGAATCATCAGTCAATCAAAATTAATACATTCGGGAGCATCTTTAGGGACCAATTCACTCACTATTTACTAGTTGCTGATTAGCATGCATGAGATTTGGCTGCTGCTTAGTACTTATAAAGCACATGTTCAGTATGATCTTATTCTACATCCCTAATCCTACCCAATAACGTAGTAACTATTAATAAGGAGCAAATTAGGAGTTTGTTGAAGCAAAAGTCAAAATGGCTTGCTAAGGATGAGAACTGAACCTTAAAATAAAGTGTCACCATAAATTCTCTCTAAGTATAATAAAGTATATCGTAATATTTATCGCAGAAAAACAAAATATTGTACGATTTTTCCATTATATACAGATGTTTATTGTGGTTTATACATCAAATCAAAACCATGATCAAAGTATGTACATATAAACAATGTTCCTGCAGCAATATCTGAACTGTTAGAAAATGTCATTTAATTTTCGTGAAAAAAATGCATGTAGTTTAAAGAGGAGATGAATGAGTCTGAATTTATCGACTGTCAAGGTAAGTTTACAAAACTTAGTGTAAATACACAAAGCATATTAAATATTACATTTCAAATCTATATAATGTTACTTTACCATTCAGCATCACATATTTATGTAGTTTTTATTTAGACCTGTGCTTAAAATATGGGTTAACTGGATATTTTGGGACTTCATCTCTTAATATCTGATCATAAATGAGCTGCAGAGCAGTATTATGGGTCATTTATTACACCATGTTTACAGCAAGCAAAGTCTAGTGGTCAGCAGACGTCTGTGTGTTCTCCGGCTGGATCTCTGTACTGGCGTCTGCTATGGTTCCCAAATACACAATATTACGGTGCAGAATCTGCTGGTATCTGTGAAGAACAACAAGGTTAAAATACTTTTAAAGGGGACCTATTATGCAAAAATCACTTTTATAAGGAGTTTAAACGCAGTTGTGTGTCAGCAGTGTGTGAATACATCCTGCCTCTAATGGTCAACATTTCGTAATATTATTTATTTATAATCGCACTTGATGAAAACCGTCTGCAGAAACACTTAGATTGATATTCTCTGTTTGTACGTGTCATCAGAGGGGGAAAGCCCCGCCCACTAGTGATGATCTCCCTCATTAGCGTATTATATTACTCTTATTTTTGAATCTGCCACTATGCTGACACATAGGAATTTGTAGCTCCGCCCCCTCTTTTGAAAAGCGTACATCTTATTTAAATTTAAAGCGACAGTCACCAAAACAGCACAGTTAGGATCAAAGCCTTAAAGGGTCAGTTTCAGAGAGCTAGAAAACATTATTTGTGTGCTATTTTGAGTTGAAATTTCACACCCTCTAGGCACATCAGAGACTTATTTTACAGCTTGTCAAAATGGGGCATAATAAGTGCCCTTCAAAACACTGAAGCGTGTGAAGAGATGCATGAAAGACTTACTGAACACATTCGGTGGCTCGACCCTTCTGCTGATACTCAGAGATGCATCTCACCAGCTGATCATTCTCATCCAGCAGCTGCAAAACAACAGGTTAGAAAACACTTTCAAACATGACACATTTTTGTTATTTACTGGGGTAAACCTTTACTTCATTTATTTATTAATTAACTTTTTGGATTTATATTTATTGATTTGACTTTTATTTTTTGTAACCATGATGCTGAATTCAATTAAATTTCACTTCTAGATTATAAACACAAGTTTCTGAAGTATTCTCATACAGTAAAATGTCTTAAACGTATGGATATTAAGGTATTTCTAGTTAACTTGCTCTTATGTTTCACTTTTATCATGTAATTAGTTTATTAATAACTTTGTACATATCAGTATATTGTAAATATTGAATATTTTATCTCTATAATATTTTATATCTATAATTGTTAAATGCTGATTATATTGCAAAAGTTCATGTTAAAAATAATTCAATTATAAATATAATTTTTATTTGTGCCTTTTTAAAGTTGATTAGAACATTGATAAATTATATGTACTAATTTTTAATTAATAAGTAATTTGTTATTTTAAGTATTACGTTAAATATGTAACGTGTATTTGTTTATTATGCGGCGCGAGTTTGGATTTCTCGCGTTCACGCAGCAAGAACAAGTGGCGCGAATTCAAAATTCAAATCTTAACGGTCAATCCTAACTAACAAACTCGCTCAAACCGTCGCCGAACTAACGGGAGCAGCTCCGGTGAACGGACCAGAAACATTCACACATCCATCAGCTCACGGTAAGTTACCGAAAACACGTCACTCTCTTGCACACACGCAGAGACATTTCATGCGCAGAGCTCCGTTTGACGTGACTAACATTAGTTTGTTTTCGCATATCCTAAAAAACGTTCGGTTAAAGCGTGTGTCCGTCACCGGATTTTGTCCGTGACCGAATTAATAAACGTCAAATGTTCACTCACTCTCTGAATTGTCTCTTGGTTGATTTGCGCTTTTCCGCGTTGCCTTTTGGGAACAAAAACAACAGACATTTCGCAAACTCAGGATTCAAACACCGACGCTGTTCCGTATGATTCACGGTAGACCCGTGCGGAGAGAAACCGGTTCAGAAATCCCGAGGTTTAAAGAACAAATTGACGGTTTTTTGTGTTGTGTGTGTGAGGATCGGTCTCCATCTGATCGAGTCGTTTCTTCTGTGCTGTTCGGATGTTTTGGTTCCCCGATTCATTACTGACGCCTGCAGGTCATCGCAGACCTGACGGTGAGTTGAGGACCAAACATAAATCCCAAAATACTTACGTTTATTTGATTTTCCATTTGTTTTATATTTATTACTATTATTACATTTAACTGAATATACAGTTTTCATCATAAATGAATTCGCTCCTCATAGACCTCTCGATTACATTAATATATTCTATAAGATGCTTTACAATAATACATTTCTACAGATACATTAGATTAGTCAATACCAAAGTCAAAAATAGACCTAATCTAATCTTAAACTAATTTTAAGACCACAGTCAAAAAATGAGTATTCCTAAATTAAAATCCTGGGGAAAATATTAAATAAAATTAGAATAAAAGGGAAAAGAAACATACAAATATAAATCTTGTTGTTTTCACTTTTGTTTTTCCCAATAACTTGTTAGGATTTAATTTAAATGTATTCTCTTTCGATTCCTAAAGGTGTTCGGTGACCAAACCACACATAAACACACATGCATTTATTCATCTATCTAGGATCTATCTATCACATTTCTTTTATTAAAACTATCAAATTTATTTTATATTTTAGTTTAAAACTAACTTTCTATAAAAGAAGATCATTCTTTGCTATTACACATTTTAAAACTACAGTAAAGTCTTAGTCTGCAAGCTCATGATATTTAAGTATAAATAACTTCATAAATAAATCTTTCACATGAGTGACTTTCATCATTTTATTTCCAAAATAAAATATTTTCTTCATTTACCACATGAAAATGTTATGAGTTATATATCAAATGTGGATGTAATATAAACAATATGAGTTAACATAAAAAATAAACAGTATTTTTAATTTATTTCTACCCCTAATTTTGAGTTATTTTCCTGATATTTACTTAAATATTTTAAGTTGACTTTGGTTGTTTTATTTAAATGTGCTTTATAAATGAATATTGTATTGTAATATCTGACAATAATAGATAAAATGACCGGAATATTTTAAATCAAACATGAATAAGTCAATGATGTCAAGTGAAAGCTAAAATGCTAGTTTATTAAAGACACAACATTTTACAAATACACATCTAAATATATAGCTAATAACCTCTTTAATGTTTTGAGTTAGTGTTGTGTTTATCATTTCAGACCTGCGTTTCAATGGAGCACATTTTGATTGTCAAAAATACTAAAATGATCTATTAAGTTATATTAATACTAAAATTATGCTATAATAATAATAATAATAATAGAGATGCTCCGATCGATTGGTATCGGCCGATAATCACATTTAACGACTCGATCGGTACTCGCTGATCTGGTCAATCTCTTGAACCGATCGTAAATGTTTGTGTTAGTTGGAGATGAGCTAAATATTTGACCGACCTTGCATGTATTTGGGCCTTTTTACATATAAGAACTAAATAATCTACTGTTTTTGACAATATTACAAACCTATTAACCCACAATATTAAATTGGAATTTCTGACTGGAAATATTACATAAACATAAAGATATATATATTTAACATGAATATTTAATAATATTCAGTTCAATTCATGTTTATTTCTATAGCGCTTTTACAATGTAGATTGTGTCAAAGCAGCTTAACATGGAAGATAAGTTCAGTTCAGTTCAGTTCAGTGTGGTTTAATATTCACTGCTGAATGTCCAAACACTGAAGAAGAAATCCATCAATGCGCAGCTCTACAGGTCCCAAACCATGCAAGCTAGTGGAAGGGAAATAACCTCACCAATTGTCGAAAGTGAAGGATTAAAAAAACTCTAGAGAAACCATGCTCAGTTGGGCACCATGCTGCAGTCTAGGCGCCGGAGAACATTGGATGTTAGCGAAGACTCGTCTGTCCCTGGAGTCTCACAGGAATCAGTCTCAGGCTCTCCACTTCTCCATAACCACCACAGCAGCTGCTCAGGATACGGCCTGGTCTGGGATTATGGAAACCTTGGGATCATTTCTTCATAGGTCTTGGATATAATATAACTTCTTGTAATACACTCATTGCTATAAACAGTAGTTTATTAGCCTGTTTCCTTTTAGTAAAGAAGTATTAGATTTATATGTGTAAATTTTAACGTATGCATCAAATATGCGCTGCTAACTTTTTCTTGATTGAGACATGTTGAATTCTTCTTTCATCATTTGCAGCGTTTCCAAATGGCATTGTTTGTCATTTTTCTTACCAATTTCTTTTATCTATTTTCTGTAAAGCTGCTTCTGGCCATGACATATTCACACCTAAATGGCTATAAGAGACACATTTAAGGGATTATATGCAGCATTCTTAATTTATTCTCATTGGTTAGACAAGATCTCTAGTAAAGTATCATCACTGTAAAAGATGCTGCTTTCCAAATAATCGATTTGTGTTAGGACATCATGCAAGTAAATTAACTTATTAGTTTTTACAAATTTAAGTGTTGAACATTTAACAATTTAGTTGTCCTGAAAAAAAAAACTCAAGAATTGTTTCAGGTTATTTTAAATAAGCAGCTTGAGCAAGCCACAAACACAAATTTTTGAGTGAGACTTGGAAAATGTGCTTTATGCATTATAAAGCTTGAAGCATCAGAATCCGTACTTGGTATTGACCGATTACCATGCCAATCCTGATTGGAGCATCCCTAAATATTAATATATTCAGCCTGTTCTCACCCTTCTGTAATTTTGCTCATATACATGAATATGCACACTCATTGACAACCCATTACAATAATTTTTTGCAATCTGAATTTCAACATTTATTTCTGAGTTCACACTTAGCTGATGATTGATTATAAAGTGTGTTTGGCACGCTGTCCTGGGAGAGCGCTGAGCTCTGAAGATCATCAAGCCCGGGGCTCCCTCCCGTTTGCAGGGCGAGAGGGGAGTTTGAGCTCAGGTAGATCTCAAGAACACTGCTTATTTATGGCTAATGACAAATTATAAATGGCTATGTTGAGGTGTACTGCTGGTTAAGAGCTCTACTATATTGATCAATTCACTTAAGACACATCTTTTTGGACTGTGGGGGGAAACCCATGCGAGCACAGGTAGAACATGTAAACTCCACACAGAAACAACAACTGGCCTGTTAAGGATTTGAACCAGTGACGTTCTTGCTGTGAGGCAACAGTGCTAACCACTGGGCCACCATGCCACCCTATAAAGGGAAAGGTGGAGGAGTAGGGGTGGAATGAGGAAATTGTTCAAGACGAAAATAACTGAGGTAAGAAACTCCGATATTTTTAGTGAGTTAGGAATCATCTGATTGGTGAATCATGTGTTAGCTAATGCGGGACCAGCTGTGGTCAATCATAAGCACGTGATCCTTTCGAAATTAGTTTATCAATAAACTTCACTATAAGTAAAATTATTTGACTTCATTTGAAGTCATTTCTGATATTTGATTTGTTAGAAATGACAAAATTTGGTTTTATAGTGTTTTGACCACCATGACACTAACATTTTTAATTAAATTACAAAAGGTATTAATGGCAAATCTTATATAGTCCTTCCAATTCAATTCAAATAAAAATCATGTCATATACTTAATATAAATACAAAAATACTTGATTTATATAAAGCTTAAAAAGTTGAACTTACACTTTTATTTCTAGTGATTTTGTGTAGGAATTGATATAATTAAAGTAAATCTTTTTTTTAAGTATATACAATAACATCATAATAAAATGATGATAACATTGTAACTAATATATATATATATTTGTACACAACACCTTATAATGTGTGTACTTATAACAAATCTGTACATACAATTCATAATCCTAATTTTTTTTGTCTAATTACATCAGTTTAATGTTTGTTGTTTTCCTCATATTTATTTTGTGTTGTCACTTGTCACTTCATGTACACTGGAAGCTTCTGTAGCCAAAATAAATTCCTTGTATGTGTAAAGCACACTTGGCAATAAAATTTTGATTCTGAAAACATTTAAAGTCTAGAAAATGCTAAGCAAGATTTGTATGCATTAATAATAATAAATTCCTCAAATTAAAATGACATCAAACAACACAGACACGGTTTACTGAACAACTATTTATTTCTCTTGTTGAATAAAAACCTCAGTTTGCCCCCATTTGAAGCCCTCTAAGAGCACACCATGTACAACTGCTTTAATTCAGAAAAATAAAGAAACAAAATAAACCTGCCAATCAAACTCCTCCAGAGTTAGTCTGAGCAAACAAATCACATCAAGCCCCTTAATACATGACACATGTCCTGCACTTCCATCCACGTCTCACACAACGCTAGACTGGATTCATTCACATCTCCAGTCCAAATTCAGCACCAAAATCTGCCCCCTGCTCAGATTCGCTTCCCATTATACCTGGAGTGATCGGTCAGACTGCGTTCCTCTAGCTGCCTGCGGGACATCTCTGCAAATCGTAGTGCTTTTTTTATTTTTAAGGGAGCGAATACAAGTAAACTATGAGACAGACAAGACGGCATAATAACACAGAGCCATCCGAGAGAAAGAAAGTACTTCTGCTTCTTAAGTTATCCCCAATTCAGTCTTTGGATGTCTGGAACACAAATTAAAAATACGAAGCACAGCAAAAGAAATAATTGACTCCCATTTAACAGTGCAGGAACTAGTGCTTCAGTGACATTCAATGGGGAAGAGATGGGCCGCTGCGTAAACAAACAGAGCAATAGACGGCTGGTACCTGAAATAACACATTTACACACGAGTGTATCAAACAGATAACAGAACTATTCACAAACCAGGAACTTCTGAATTGAGTGACGCTTAATGTTTTATCCAGCTAAACGATGCATTTTATTACTATGACTGTACTATTGGCCTTAGATTCATCTGGCTGTATGAAATGACGTCAGATTTGCTTTCACATCATCATGTGAGACTCGCGGCGTTTGTCTTTAAAGTGCACATGAACACAATTTCAACACATCCAATCGGATTCTTAAAGGGTTCAGGATCTTTCCAGAAGATCATCATAATAAACAGTGATGGGCTCGTCATTGAGGGCGTCGTGTTGAGATTATTATATCAAAAAAAGCCCTCTTGGAAATTGACATAATCGACAACAAAAGGCAAGAATAACTGGCACTGGAATATCAAAATACATTTTAAAGACAGAACAGCAGTCTAATCCTGCATAGAGAGGACCAAAACATTGAATTCATCCATACATTCAATCAAAAACCAGGATGTGTTTTCTTTTAACTGACCTATAGCTAGACGATGAAGCTGTTTACAGGGCAAAATGCACCAAATAGAAGAGGTTTATCTGTAAATATAATAATAATAATAATCTAGTTCTACTTAACATGAAGAAAAAGCATCGATGTTTAAGAAACGGATGAGAACCAAACCGGCTTGGATGTGAATCCATCGGGCTGTCTGAGTTAAACTGAATGTTTATTTCATTTGGATTAGCTCGGACAACTCTAGACTGCGTTCTGCTGCTTCAATAGATATAACAAAACCAATGGAAATTAAAATAAAAATGAACAAAAGCTATTTGACTGAAGAGCGCTCACAGTTTCAGCGGGGTTTCTGTACACCTAGCAGAATATCAAATACCATCCTCTGGTTATTACGAAAGGAACTAAAGGTTGATGCAAAAAATACCAGAAAATCATCATCGTCATTCCACCGAAGTTGCGGCATTTTGTACACAAATTCTCCCCTCAGAACGTATCAAACGCAGAGCAAACGTTTCCAAAAAACATCAAATGGGTTTTTTTCTTTTTCTAAAAAAAGGAAGGAGGAAATAAACTGAAAGCTGCGTGTCCAGCTGAAGGCAGGCATGAGACCTGCGCTGGTGTTCAACAGAGAGAGGCTGTCCCTGTTAGTCTGGAGTCAAAACCAAAGCGTTAATCTAGACGTGGATGAGCGGTGATTCTTGGCTGTTCGGATGATCTGGCCTTCGGGTTGGACTACGCCGCCACTTTGTTCTCCTTCTGAAACAAACGGCATGTAAAAGGACAAAAGAAAAACACATATTAGAAAATCACTATGAATATACAGTCAAGCCAGAAATTTACAGTCATTACCCCTGACATATTCTGACTTGATTTTATTTGTTCAAACGTTTAAAAAGCTGAGAAACATTTTTTCCACAATAAAGTCTTTTAAACAATGAGTACGTTTACATGGACATAAATAATCTGATTTTAATATGATTAAGACAATACTCTGATTAAGAGTCTACCATGTAAACAGCCATTTTTGATTCATTTAATCTGATAAAGGGTCACGAAACACCAAAACACATTTTGAGATGTTGACAGTCATATACGTGTTCCACGTTGCTAAAAACACTATTAGCATACATATATTTCACTAAAAAGTGAAAATTTGTTGTTTCTGCGTTATTTCAAGCAAATTCGTTCTTCCGGTTTGAAAATAAATGTTGAAGCTGCGTCACGGCCATGACATCCCTGTGTAAATTCCAGTGTGGAGACTGTCTGTCTGTACTGGCTAATACAACGTGACGTCTTAGTTTTCATCATTAATTCATTATAATGACTTGGTTCGAACCAATCAGCGTGCTCTACTGTGATTGAGATGCAACTTCATTTATATGCATGATATAAATTATAAATAAAACTATAAATATTTGTATATTCGTTATGTATATTTTTGAAATTCAGTTTACATAAATTTCCATAAATCATGTTTTTTGCAAATGAATTCTCCATTGCGAAATGCAAAAATGAAAAAAGAGTTATGAAAATTTATTAAAAATTAGTAAACATATTTTTGTAAATTTGTAATTGTTGGTATCAAAATAAAAGTGTATAATCTAGATAGATAGTTTCTATATAGATTTAATTCAGTTTATGTACCTTTTTAAAATAAAATTCAGAACATATAATAATAAAACAATTATTTATATTTTGTGGTATTAGTTCTCATTTTCCTTTTAACACAATACATTTTTAAGCTTTATTAAAGAAAACCAACACATAAATTTAACTACAAATTTTATATTGTGTGTTTCCAGTATTAATTATTATTAGTACTAACCCTGTACTCAAAGTCAGAGAACTCTCGTCCTCCTCTGCCACCTCTGAATCCGCCCCTGAATCCAGCTCCGCCCCCAAATCCAGACCCGCCCCCACGGGAGGGCATGAAGGAGCCCCTGCTGGCTGCACGCCCACGTCCGCCACGATAACCCATACCACCACCTCGGCCACGGAAACCGCCACGGCCACGATTGTGACGCAGCGGAATACCGAACGTTTCCGCATTCATCCTCCTCTCCTCCGCCCAGGTCTGCCTCCTTTCCCTGACACAGAAATATAGCATAATGCAATTTAATACAGTGTCATTTGCCATGCTGAAAATAATGTTGCCTGTTACTGTGCAAGATTCAAACCCTATAATACAAATTTAACACACTCTTTCTAATCTTCAGAAGGTTTACACAACTTTAATCTTATAGTATATGATGGAAATAAATAACGGATTTTGAATTTATTGCCATTATTTTGCCTATTTTCTGGCAAAACCAGATCAAATTTACAGTAGGACTGGGCGATACGGCCTTTTAAAAAAATCCACCAAAAATAATTGATTAATGATTTAAATGGATTCCCAATGATGTACAGGAGCAGGTCCAATACATAGTGGACATTGTACCGCCTGCTAGGATAACACCCATACTACTGTGATGGTTGGGTTTAGGAGAGGGGGAGGTGTAGGCGATCGTCCATTACGTCATCAAGCTGCGGGCTGCAGCGAGGACTGCCTTGCTTGCTGACGCTGCCATGTTGTGTATTTCTATGGCAAATGCGGGGGGAACTATGGGAACCCAGAGGGAGGCCATCATGTGTTAAAGTGTAAACCGATTTTCACTCAAACTAATCGATGTAAACTTCACACTCGAGTTAATCGATTTATCGCCCAGCTTTAATTTACAACATTTTATAAATATCACTTTTCTATAATAATGAAAAGTTCTAACAAGACATCAACAGCAATAAAAACATAAGATACAAATGTAAAACAGTTTACGGTTAACTTTTGATAAAAATGGTCATCTTTATAAAATATCACAGACAAATTTACAACAGAGAGTATTCAGGTATTAATTACTAATAGTTTAACACAGTGATGTATGTGTTTACAATTTGTATACATTACAAAAATTGATCAATTAACTTCAATGATTTGTGTATGTACTAGTTATTTTTAAAATCTAGCTGAAGAAATAATCCTGCATGACACCATTTGAATTTCTGCAATCTGAATTGTAGTTAGTATGAATCATGAACATGTTTGCATGTTGAAACATTTCTGTATGAAAGGACCGCACCTTCCAAAAGCACCTGCTGCTTTCTCCTTTCTAGAACAGACAGAGAGCACATCTATTAGAGGATACATTCAACTTCACAACACATTACCACGCCACCAATGTATAAAGGTTTAGCTTTCAACAACAAACTGGAGTAGAAAGCAGAGCTGAGGAATCACAAAGCATCACAATGATTCTGCACTAATGCATAAAAACAAAAGCATTAAAAAAGTAGACTTATCAAACATGATAATATACTCTTTATTGTATATAAAGCACCCTCATAAATAATAAATTAAAGTTGCATATGTCTTTCAGATGAAAAAGCAATTGCATTCATTTGACTTACCTTTGTTTTTTGTTAACCAAGACAAAAAATGCAGGACAGGTTTGTCTTTTAGCTTATTCAGCTCTACAAAATCATTATTTCATCATTTCACAAACTGAATTATTTCTTAAAGAACTGATATGCACTTGAACTGTTTCCAAATATATACATATACAAATCAAGAGCTTTGTGAATTGTAATTCAATCAAAAGGTGAAGTCAGTGTAATATGGAAATACTAAATCATTAGTTAGCAGAGATCTGACCTGGTGTCGTCACAGGAGATGTTGTCAAAGAAGGACTTTGATTTGTCATAATAGCAGTTGGGTCCCAGTGGATCCTCTTCATCTGCGTTTCCTTCACTGTTTTGGGTCTCCACACCTGAATCAGTCTTCTCCTCTCCATTCAGAGTCTTCTCCGACTTCTCATCTGCAGGGAAACATGTTATTACGGTTACATTACAATGTCAGATGAGAGTATGGAAACCATGATAAAACACTAGAGAAAGATCTCGACTAAATCTTAAACACAAGCTGGAAACAATAGACCGTCTATGCTGACCAACTGTAATAAAGGAGTAAACTGTGCATATACCACTGATTTTTTTGTAAATCTCCAAAACGTGCGATGATGCAAACACATGTAGTACCTTTAATCTTCAGTTTGCTTTGGAACTCGCGGTCAATCTCTTCCTTGTTGAACTGGGCGTTTGCACTCTCAAAATCAAAATCCTTCTCAAATTTCATTGGTCCATCTCTACGGCCATTAAACCTGCCCCGCCCACGCTGACCACCACCTCCACCACCGCTGCCCCGCCCCCTCCTCATTAGAGGAGCACCACCTCCTAGAGAAACAAACAACCGTTTAATCACATATGAGACAGAATGTAATCATGCATGGCAAAAGTGTTCAATCAACTCACCTCCAGAGTGCCGTTTGTTTGGGTCTTTGTTGTCAGGCCTGTTTGAATCCAATTCAGGCCGAGGAACCTTCTGAGCTTCCAATGCTGCAGATGAACAACATATATCACAATTAACTATTAAAGAGACCATTTGAGAGATTAATCCATGCCTGTATATCATCACGCTTGGGCTACTGTAACCCAATTTATGTGGGTGTTGGCCAATCCTATATATATCGTCTTCAAGTGGTCCAAAATAGAGCTGCTAGGCCTTTTAGTGGCACCCGTAAGTTTGAACACATCACTTCTACCCTGTGCTCCCTCAATTGGTTGCCGATATGTTTTAGAATCGAGTGTATGTATGTTTTTAAGGCATTAACTGGCCAGGCTCTGATTTATATTTCAAATCTTACTATTATTAAAATATCTGGCAGATGTTTAAGGTCATCGAACCAGAAAATGCTAATAGTTCCTAGATACAAATTAAAAAAAAAAGGAGATCAAGCTTTCTCTGTACTAGGCCCTAAAATGTGGAATGGGCTACCCATGTCTATTAGAACGACTTCCAATGAATCTTTGGGCGCACTCACATTAGGTACTGTTAACTTGAGCTGTGCCAAAGCACGATTGTCCCTCATCCCCTTTCCCTGCACTCACATTGCATTTTTATATCATCGATGATGCGACTGTTCAGTAAGAGAAGCGCTCTCGCTCAGCACAGTGGAGATTGCTTTAGATATATTATTTGTATTATTTTTAGTTGTTTGGGATGCAGTGACACACAGTCAAACACTTCGCCGAACAGATCCACCACGTTTAACGCTCATAAATGATCCTCGTGCTGCAGGTATTAGAAGGTTTGCTGAAGCTGCAGCTGTCGTGCAGTGAGGGGTTTTGGGTCTTTAATAATCTACGACAGTTTGTGTTTATTAAACAGAAAGAATAATTAATAAATCCATATGAAACAGTCCCCTAAAAGTAACGTCGCATCTTCAGATTCGGGCTCAGGTATGCTTTGCACTCACACTACAAACGTTCCGTGCTAAAGCCCAAGTGAACTCTGGCACGCCACTTCCAACCGGGCCAGGACCGGCCAACTGAACCACTCCTGAGCTTAATTCAGAGCACTCACACTTCTCGAATGAATCAGGAAATCGCCTGGGCATGGTTAAGATAGCATAGTGTGAGTGCGCTTTTTGTTCACAAAGAAACTTAAACTACACCTCCAAGAAAGAGTTTTTGAATTGGGAGAAATTTGCTCCTATTATACCTATATGGTGTCTTATTTATCTTTGATGTTGTGTGGTATGTTGGATGTACTCCATGTTGTTTTATTCTGTTGTTTATTTTTGATCATTTACTTGTAGGTATGTACAGCACAATAATCAACAACTGTTGTTTTATTGCGCTTTAACTAAACTAACTTACAGCTCACCCAAAACTGAAAATTCGGTCTGTTACTTGCGCTTTGCTTGTTATAAACTTAAGAGTTTCTTTCTACTGTTGAACACAAAAAAAGATATTTTGAAGAAGGCTGGAAACCTGTAACCATTGACTTCAATAGTATTTGTTTTTACTACTATGGCCGTCAATGGTTTCAGCTTTCTTCAAAATATCTTGTTTTGTGTTCAAAAGAAGAAAAAACTCTTGAGGGAGAATAAATGGCGAATAAATTTACATTTAATAGAATAGTGTAATATATGTACAAAATACAATTACCATTTTACAAACACACAAGCCTTTTTGCAATGACTGAACAACATCTCTACTATGGCTGCACTATATTGGAAAAATCTGGCGTTGCGATATTTTGTTTTTCTGTGATGTGTGTGTGTATATCTATCTATCTATCTATCTATCTATCTATCTATCTATCTATCTATCTATCTATCTATCTATCTATCTATCTATCTATCTATCTATCTATATATATATATATATATATATATATATATATATATATATATATATAAATAACACGACATGAATACAATTTCTCTGTTGGAAATAAATCATTCATTTAGATTGATTGGGGTGATTTTGTACAGGTGTGAATAATGCATAAAAAAATAAGCAAAGCTAATTACAATAGAGCAAAGAAAAAAGTACAATAATGAATAATAAAGAGTTAAAATAAGCATTCAGCTACAGAAATGGAATAATTAGATGTCCAATGTAAAACAACACTGTGTAGTCGTCCATGTATTAACATTTCAGTCAAATTATTCTTCATTAAAGTTACAAATGTTGAACTTTTTGCGCCCAAATGATCCTGAAATGCCTTTAAAACACATGCCAAAGGTCAACTTTCACTCTTATGGCTATAATTTGGTGGTGCTGATGAATAATAATTCCAGCTCAATACTGCATATCCTGCGATGTGACTATTTCGGGCACACACATTGCGAAATCGACGCTGTAACAATATTTATTGTGTAGCCCTAATCTCTACATTAATTATGAATTTCCCAGCTCTGAAATGCTGTGATTATCACCTTTCAGCTCCTGGATTTCAGCGGATTTCTGGGTGAGGAGGATGGGTCGGGTGGCTGCAGGCTTCTGGCTCACTGCACTGGTGGTAGCCGCAGGTGGAGCGACCGGAGCCGTCTGGACAGCATGCTCCAGGGTGGGGGTCTTCCTCGAGGGCTCTAGAGATGGGCTGGAACGACCTGAAAAGTAAGAATTCAGACTCATCAAATCAACCATGTGCACACCAGTTAGACTTTAAAACATCAGTGCAACTCGGTATCATTTAACACCCAAAACATCAATTAAGACAACATGAAATAAGCATCTTTTTCAAGGCATTTGACTTTTGTATTTTGATGCATCCCAGAAATGATTCAGATTTGACTGGACTGTAAAGTAAGCTATCGTATTATTTTATTTGTTTGTGGAAACTCAGTATTCATGGCATTGCTTACAACAACCATAAGGTGTTTAAGAAATGCATAAGTTCGTGCATTTTAATAAGATTAAATCATTATGAATGATGAATTGTGCAAAGAAGGAACTGAATTTATTCATTTGGTTTCTTCATGTTGTCTTTATAGATTTCATTAGTGTCCACAATTCATCAGCACACCTTAGACGACATTTCACCCAATTTTTCTTTAAACTCCAAGAAGTTCCCTATGCAGAAGACATGACTTCTCTTTAAGCAGATATTATGAAATTGGACTATATTATAGGCCGGTCATGATATCTATATTTTGTTGTATGATATACTGCAACAAAATGTATTGTGCTAAACAATATTATTGTCACTTTAAGACCATTTTATGCCACTCATTATATAACACCAGAATGCCAATATAATAAGATCACAGTGCAAATACACTCTTCCAAAGAACACAGATTTCATTCTTAGGAATATTTAATTTAATTATATCATTTACATGATTTAATAATGAGGCATTGGAATCAGAATGTGAAAATGCAGAGCCTAAATAATAATAATAAATGTTGACAATAAAGTGCGAGGTAAAGAGTAACAGAGGCTGTGATATCTGCTGCCAGATCTATTTTCAGCTGTCAGACACCCACATGAGAATATACTACAGTAATATTTAGTAAATACTAGAGTGTTTTTAACCACACTGACACAGACAATAGAGATAGAGATGCTGTACAATCAGCTATAATGATGCTGGGATTGGTTTTTATGTATGAGCGATATATATTGCATCACCTAAAATAATCGAGGTCATGTCTGTGTTGTGTGATAAGTCGACATATTGATTATTGTGACAGGACTACTATATTATTACATATTTATCCATCAATCCTTACATGAAATAAGCAGATACATGGAGGAGGCTCTTGAAATGTATTAAATCACAGAAAAATATTTAGAAAAATGTGTTGATGAATTGTGCACAATACAGACCAGCATTTGTTATTTTGATTTTATGTTAAATAAGTCACTAATTGACAGAGCAGAGAATCAAACTAGCACACGGCAAAGACACATGCTGTACTCCAGCATAATCACGAGCCAAAAGACCAACACTAAAGCCATTCTCCATACGCTAGCGTCGGGTTTTTCCGGTTACCTTCGGGTTTGTGAGCACTCAGCGAGCGAGAGTGAGGGGAAAGAGGGGCAGTAGTGCTCGCCTCGCTACTGAACGCAGGACCTGAGCTGCTTCCTGTGAGGGGAGGAAGTGCACAACTTTAAGTGTGGCCTTTAACACGTCAGACTGGGGGAAAAAAAACCCTCATACGAAGCTTCATCAGCAAGCCAAACGTGCAATCAACCCTTCTAGAGGATCCGCCTGCTTGCTTACATGTTGCTAATTTGACGAGTCGCCATATGATTTAAAAATGTATCTTCTACATCAATGGTCTCAAACTCAATTCCTGGAGGGCCACAGCGCTGCAGATTTTAGCTCCAACCACCTCCAACTCACACCTGCTTAATGATCTCTAGTAGTCTTGAACACCCAGATTAGTTTGATCAGTTGTTTATATGGGGGTTGGAGTAAAACTGTGCAGCGCTGCGGCCCCACCAGGAATTGAGTTTAAGACCCATGCTCTACAGGGAAGCTTAACAAAAATAAATGAGCAAAATCCTTTGTCTGCTAATGTAGAAATTGGCAGCAATTATAATAATATTAAGGCAGAACTCAAGAAGGGTTCATTCACTTAGTTTATTCTGCTTCTCTGAACATTTGTTGAGCAATTAATATAAAAGATGTTAGTGCGACATGAGAAACATCAAATATGTGCATAGTTTGCCTGTCAGACCAGACATCCATATTTTATACCAGCTCATTTTTATGACATGTCAGTGCCATAGGCTATTTCATTAGGGCTGCACGATATTGGAAAAGTCTAGCATTGCGATATTTTTTTTATTTTGTATTCATTTTGCAATATACATCACAATTTCAACTCTAGATATCTCTATTTAGAAAGAATTTATAATGTTAGATAAATTGGGATGATTCTGCAGTGGGGGGCATCTCAATAAATCTAATAAACAATCTATAAACTTTGCAGTGTCCACCGACACATTTCTGATGTGGTCTGTGCTATTTGCAGTGTGTTTCTGTATTTTTGCATGTGTTGTGAGTATTTCATGCATAACAATCTATAAACACAATCAAGAAAAAAATACAATGGAATAAAGTGGTTTATCATTTCCAGAGTCTAACAGTATTGAAGGTACAGTAACTGAATGATACAAATAAAAATAACTCAAAATCAATCATTGTTCAAATCACAAATGGGTACAATTTCTGAATGCTTTAAAGTCAATTATACAATCACAGGCATCAAAACACATGCAAATGACGAATTATAATACAAACTCAACACTGCCTATCCTACGACGTGACTATTGAAACACAAACATTGCAATATTGATACTGAAATGATATATTGTGCAGCCCTACTTTCATGCATTTTACAAGGACAAATAATAAACACACTCTTAAATCGAAACACCACAGGTGTGTAAAACTAACAGAACCTTTTCTTTGCAAGCTTTCTGAAATATCATGTTTAATTATGCAAATAAGACATCTCTTAAGGTAATGCAAACTAAATGACAAACATTTCCAAAACAGAAATCTGACTCTTGACTAAGAACTTTTAGTGGATATTTTTAAATGAGTTTTTCAAATCACACCATTAATTAGAAAATAAGCTCAAAAGCAAGAAATAAGACAATGAAACATTACATAAATTAGGTGAAAGACATAAGAAAAAGTAGTTGGAAAAAAGATAATAGAATATTAATACTGGGAAAAAGTAAACAAAAACGTAATGAACTAATTAAAATGGCTTTTTTAAAATTCAGAGATCTACATATGCAAATAGATAGAGCTACTCTGGGTAGCTTCTTTCCATAGTCTGAAGCAAAATAGCTCAAAATTGACCAGAGCATGAAAAAAAATTGTTTTACTGTAACTTTTGACCTTAAAGCACTTGAAGACACTCCCATTTAATTTGATATTTGGCAAAAAAAATTTAATCCCTGTACTGCATCCCAAACGGCACACTATACACCATAGGTCTCAAACCTGATTCCTGGAGGGCCACTGCACAGTTTTGCTCTAACTCTAGTTGAACACCACTGATCAAACTAATCAAGACTACAAGAAACTATTCAGCAGGAGTTTTATTTAAACTGTGCAGAGCTGCGTTCCTCCAGGAATTAAGTTTGAGAACATTGCTATACACTATGCACTTACACACTCAACAGCACAGTACATGAATTTAGTGTGTTTTTACTAAGCAGACATTCAAACATATCTCAGACGTTTGACGGCTGCCAAATTAGTGAAATAAATGACCAAACTACCCAAAAGTACCAGCCCTGAGTATTACCATATTCACCATCAGGAGGTGGTATAATAATTAAGTGAATTCTGCTCGAACAATCCAGAATAAAAAAAATAAAGAACCTTGACAGCTCCACTCCTTCGGCTATGTGAGCAAAGCTGCGAGGCGTTATGCGTGTGTGAAGTGTCCAACATTACACATTTATTTTTAACGGTTGAATAAGTGCATCGTCTGGGTATTTAAAGTGAACTTAATCTTTTTAGAATAACACGAATGTTTCAGTGTGAATGGACAACTTACACTATTTATATTACAAATTGGCATTGAATAGTGCACAAGTACACGATTTGGGACGCACCTATTGTCTTCTATACACCAGCTCCAATTGTAGGAACAGAAAAGCTAGTGTGAACTCACCGGCTGTAACTGCGGCTCCGAATGCCTGCGGTACCAGCGGAGTGGAACTGAACTGGCTGTACGGGGCCCGACTGAAGGGGCTGTATGACTGGAAGGAAGGTGCTGTGGGGCCGGCGGTGGATGCCAAAGAGGACTGCACACAAACACCACAGGTAAACATACAGCAATATTCAATAATGTAACCATGAACATGCACAATAGTGAAATCATGTGAACAATTATTTATAATTGAAGTGCTTTTTAGGAGTATTTCTATTAGGGTTGAACAATTTAGAGAAAATATCTAATTACATTTATTTGGACATATTGCAATTTGATTTGCAGTTTTTTTTGTAACATCAAGATTAGTCTCAATATTGTAGTTTACACACTAAAAGTAATGATATTTTCATTTAGCTTTCTTATCAGACAATATTGTGAGACTTGACACATTATTAGTAATTATTGCTACTATAACCTGTCGGATGTCTGAATAATCACATTATTTGTGTTCAATAAAAATAAAGTAAAAGTGCAGATGTTAATCCATGAGTGCTGGTCTTTGAAATACCACAACAAATATTATGATTTTCATGTAGTGTTGTTGTCTCTCTGTTTGCATGGAGCTCTGTCAATCAAGAGGAATCAGGTTTGGTTCATTAATGATCAGATCTGCTGTGAATCCACTGATAAAACTGCACTGTCAGACACAGAGAGCAAAGCACCTGTACTCAGTCAGCCTGTGCAAGAGCTATGTTTATATATTTATATCGCAGCCTTTGCAATTAGCCTATCACAACATTTCAAATCTTATTTGATTAATCGTTTAGCCCTAATTTACTGTATTTTGCAGTGGTGTTCAAAACCATGAAAATGCTCGGAGACTTGATGTGTTTATTAGCTAAAGAGTTGAAGCGTGAACATTTCACATGTTAATCTGGCCGAATACATGCTGAAATACTGATTAAAAACTCTGACTATTTATAGGACTGCTGTACGTTAACACTGTAGAGTAAGACTTTGTTAACATTAGTTCATTTAACTAAACTCATGATGAAATCTTGTAAAGCCTTTATTAATCTTATTTGATTTCATGTGTTAGCTAATGCCTAATATCATGTTAAAATTATAAAGTACAATAAGCTGTAACTGTGTTATTAAATAGAGTTAATAACTAACAAAAATCAGCTGTATTTTTAAACTAATTAACATAGTAACTAATAAATCTGTATTTTCTCATTGCTTATTTTAACGCATTAACTAGTGTAATAGGTAAGTGTTACCTATTGTACTTTATAATCATTGTGCAATTTAGTTTGGAAACTTTTATTTACTCTGAACATGCATATACAATAAGGCAATCCACCATGTATTTTTAGTTATACCTGTTCAAGTTGCAGTTTAGGTCAATATCATGATAATTCCATAATAAACTTAATTATTTGCAACAAGAAAATCGGATCCTGTCATAAGCTTAACCACAGGTCAGTGCAGACAAACATGAATGTGTGTGCTCACCTGCACGATTGCAGGATCCTGAGGAAGGTTGCAGGTGGGTTTGGGCGGCTCGCACACTGTCAAATCCTTGATGTCACTTCCTCTAAATATGATGTACTCAAAGACATCATCTCGAGGTGGGATAGGCCTGTCTGTGGGACGATCCTCAGTGCCAAAAGACTTCACTGCAAGTGAAAAAAGGAGAACGTTACAGAATGTTAAGGTTTCTTAATTATAATTAGGCCCACACAGAATCTGTGCCCAGCAGAAAACTGGAGATTTTTTAGATTATCAATAGCCACGTTTCCACTATCGCGCCTAAAGCGAGCGAGCCAGGGCGAGCCAAGGCCAGTCGCGTTTCCACTATCACTTCCGGGGCGTAATCGGGCCAAAGTGGGGCTTCCTTGGGGCCAGCGTCCGGCCTTTTTCGGCCCGCCGAATACCTTGGGCCAAGGAGGGCCAACTGGGGCTTCGGGGCGGGGTTACGTACAAAGGCGGAGTTTTCCTGTCAGGTAAAGAGGAGACAAGATGCTTTCTTCCCTTACATTTGTTTGCTATCACGCTTGATCAACTCACTAAGAAGAAAAAGTCAGTTGAGGACACCAGGGCTCTTCTGAACATTTGGGCCAAGGAAACAAACAGTAAAAAAGCAATCGCTTCAGTGTTCTCCATCTTCCAGCTCTCGTAGTGATGCCAGGTTGTGTTTGTGGTTATAATTTGAGTTTTTTGTTCCCGCTGAAGTGGGCGGGTTGTGTGACGGGTTGTGTGACGTTTGATTCGGGGGACGTTCTGGGGCAGTGTTTGCGTGACGCGCTGCGAGCAACTAGCCCGACAGTGGAAACGCGACATGATTTCGGCCTCATTTCTCAACCTCCCGGGCTATTGGCCCGGCCTGGCCCGATTAAAGCCCTGGCTCGCACTGGCCCCATAGTGGAAATACGGCTATTGAGTTATTGAGGTAAAGTGTTTTTTTATATTTGCACATTCGCTCATTTTTGAATAGTGACAATCCGTGACATGGCCCCTAATAGGGCTGCATGGTATTGAAAATTTGACATTGCAATTTTTTTCAAGAGTTATTAGCCCCCTTTTAAATTTATTTTCTTTTGAAAATATTTCTTAAATGATGTTTAACTGAGCAAGGAAATTCACAGTATGTCTGATAATATTTTTTCTTCTAGAGTAAGTCTTATTTGTTTTATTTCAGCTAGAATATAGCAGTTTATAATTTTTTTAAATCCATTTTAAGGTTAAAATGATTAGCCCCTTAAAGCTAATTTCTTTTTTTTTTTAGTCTACAGCAGGGGTCACCAATCTCGGTCCAGGAGGGCCAGTGTCCCTGCAGGGTTTAGCTCCAACTTGCCTCAACACACCTGCCTGGGTATTTCAAGTATACCTAGTAAGACCTTGATTAGCTCATTCAGGTGTGTTTGATTAGAGTTGGAGCTAAAATCTGCAGGACACCGGCCCTCCAGGAACAAGTTTGGTGACCCCTGGTCTACAGAATAAACCATCGTTATACAATAACTTGCCTAATTACCCTAACCTGCCTAGTTTTTTTTTTTTCTTCACTTTCGCCAATTAGTGAAGTTTTTTTCCCTCTCCGCTGTCGTCACTGGCTTGCATGGTTCAGGATCTGTAGAGCTGCGCATCGTTGGTTTTGCTCTTCAGTGTTTGGACTCTTAGTAGTGATTATTAAACCACACTGAACTGAGCTCAACTGAACTTAAACAATACAAACTGAACTACACTGTTCCTATGACCTTTATGTGGAGCTGCTTTGACACAATCTACATTGTAAGCGCTATACAAAAATAAAGGTGAATTGAATTGAATAGTTAACCTAATTAACCTAGTTAAGCCTTTAAATGTCACTTTAAGCTGTATAGAAGTGTCTTGAAGAATATCTAGTCTAATATTATTTACTGTTATCATGGCAAAGATAAAATAAATCAGTTATTAGAGATGAGTTATTAAAACTATTATGATTAGAAATGTGTTAAAAAAATCTCCATTGAACAGAAACTGGGGAAAAAAAAATAAACCGGGGGGCTAATAATTCCGGGGGGCTAATAATTCTGACTTCAACTGTATTTGCGATACAAGTACAATTTCACCACATGACTTAAATGGCTCTATTTGGAAAGATATTACATTGATGATGATTTGTATGAGAGGGAAATATAAATATGTTTTATGTAATTTATTATATACATAAAAATAAATATAACAGTATCAATAATAAACAGTGGTTTACGGTTTTCTGGGAAGAGTCGAGTACAGAAATTGAATAATCAAATGTAAAGAGCAATCGCATAGTCATAAATAATTCAATTAATTAAATGTTTTTATGCTCTTTTATGTTTTCTTAAAATGCTTTAAACTCTTTAAAATGTTCTCATAGGCCTTTAAAACAGATGAGAATGTTCAATTCTGCAGTGTCTCCATAAATATATGCGTTTTGAGCTGTGGATTCTGGTCATCTATATTCATAACTCAACACTGCACATCTTGCAATGTGACCATTGCAGACGCACACATTGCGATATCGATGCTCAATATATTGTGTAGCCCTAGTCCCTATATTTGTTACCACGCTACTTTGAATATTGGGTTTGAAATCACATGCAAGAATGACTTCAAAACAACATCAGCACTATTTAATTGACAGCAAATGATGTTTGTTTGATAGACACTGACTGATGTTATGATTTTCATATTCAGAATTTGCAAAGATTACTTGTCTGGAATTATTATTAAGTAGAAAAAATAGAATATGCAGATATAAAACCAACTTAATCATTGAGTCTACTACATTTTTTTGCAAATTGTCACGTTTCACGTATGTTTTGTGGTGTTTTGTTGTTTGTTTCTGTTTGCGTGCTCTTCTCTCTTTTCCGCTGTGTCCTGTGCTGTTTTAGGTGTGCAACCATTGGTCGAAAGGGCTGTCAATCACCATCGTGACTCAATCGGCGCACCAATCAGAAGCTGGTCTGCACAGTATAAAAGCCGTGCACTTGCGCTGTTCTTCAGGAGTGCTTGGCTCACTTCTGTCGGCCGGCCTGTTCACTTGTGTTTTGCTTAGTTTGATTGCTGTTGCTGCCGTTCTAGTTTTCTCTCTATTAAGTGATTGATTTATTAGATAAGTTTGTGCAGCTCAATTTAGCATCTATTGAGAAGTTGAAGGATCTTTATGAGAATTGGATTAATAGCTCTTGTTTTACTAATGGCTAACAGTGTGTACTTTGAGAACTCTAGTAATGCGAGCAGCTTAGTATCTGTATTTGTTAGTTAGTTGATGAAGACATTGCCACATGTGTAATTATGTTTTGAAGTAGTTATGAAGTTTAGTTAAGCTACGAGCTGAAGATTACGGTTTTGCTTCTGCATTTTTCTTTAGTTAGTTAGTTTAGTGGGTGGGGGTTTAGTTAGATCGTTTTATTAATTATTTCTTTGGTTTGGCAACACTCCTGTTTTCTTTATTTAATATTATTATTTAAAATTACATTTCCTATTCATTGCTTGACATTCTCTGTTACATATTTACTTTTTGTTGCACTTAACCAGCAGTTGTGTCTCCTTTTCATCCAGCATCATTAGACTCACTGATTGTTGCATTTCATCCATTTAATATCTTAATGACTAAAACGCGTAACAAAATATTTAACTTGCCTGTTCTTCCATTAAAGGGCACCTATGGTAAAAAATCTACTTTTTAAGCTGTTTGGACAGACATATGTGCATGTATGGTGTATAGACCGTCATATTGGGGTGATATAAACACACCCAGTGCTTCTTTTTCAATTTAACAACATAAAAACGGTGGACCAATTGGAGCGTTTTTCAAACCGACCGCAACTTTAGGTAGGAGAGCGGTCCCCCCGCCCACCAATATTGATTGACAGGCGCGTCATCATATCCTCAGTTTGTTGATTCACGTCTGCCATTTTCACGTGAGTCGAAGCGATATCACTAAAGGAACACGCTAGCTCTATTTTTAGATGCAAGGCTCATTGGGCTCAACACAAGATCAATATTCTCCACATTATCGCTCTAATCGGAATTATTGGTTGTATCTTTAGGTAGGTTTGCAAACATGTGTACTTCTCATTGAGTCTACCTTATACTTCACAGCCGTTTGCATTTCTCGCGATCACAGAAGCTCCCTGTGATCTTAACTAGCATGCGTTTTAGAATTCTAAACATAGGTTTCTATCAGGGTACACTCAAGTCGACGGCTAGGCGCCGCGGACTGCTGCAGAAACCTATGTTTAGAATTCAAAAATGCGTGGCGCGACGATTCGGGACACTTCATGTTTCTGCCGCGCCACAGAGAGTGTCTGGTGTGCCGTGTCGCGGCTTCAAGCGGCGCATCCGGTGCCTCAGTCAAAGTTAATTCAGTGTGCGTGGTTATTAGTTTCTGTGTACAAGCTCGGCACTTGAAACTAGCACAGTTGGCTGTAAAACTGTACAAAGACACAAATGATTTTGTACTCTCTGCTTGGTCTGTGTCAGAGTCGTACATGTACGACTGAATGCTGTTCCTCTCACTCCTATTTATAATCGCACTTGATGAAAACCGTCTGCAGAAACACTTTGATATTCTCTCTTTGTACGTGTCATCAGAGGGGAAAGCCCCGCCCACTAGTGATGATCTCCCTCATTAGCATATTATATTACTCTTGTTTTTGAATCTGCCACTATGCTGACACATAGGAATTTGTAGCTCCGCCCCCTCTTTTGAAAAGCGCACATCTTATTTAAATTTAAAGCGACAGTCACCAAAATAGCACAGTTAGGATCAAAGGCTTAAAGGGTCAGTTTCAGAGAGCTAGAAAACATTATTTGTGTGCTATTTTGAGTTGAAATTTCACACCCTCTAGGCACATCAGAGACTTATTTTACAGCTTGTCAAAATGGGGCATAATAAGTGCCCTTTAAAACACTGAAGCGTGTGAAGAGATGTATGAAAGACTTACTGAACACATTCGGTGGCTCGACCCTTCTGCTGATACTCAGAGATGCATCTCACCAGCTGATCATTCTCATCCAGCAGCTGCAAAACAACAGGTTAGAAAACACTTTCAAACATGACACATTTTTGTTATTTACTGGGGTAAACCTTTACTTCATTTATTTATTAATTAACTTTTTGGATTTATATTTATTGATTTGACTTTTATTTTTTGTAACCATGATGCTGAATTCAATTAAATTTCACTTCTAGATTATAAACACAAGTTTCTGAAGTATTCTCATACAGTAAAATGTCTTAAACGTATGGATATTAAGGTATTTCTAGTTAACTTGCTCTTATGTTTCACTTTTATCATGTAATTAGTTTATTAATAACTTTGTACATATCAGTATATGGTAAATATTGAATATTTTATCTCTATAATATTTTATATCTATAATTGTTAAATGCTGATTATATTGCAAAAGTTCATGTTAAAAATAATTCAATTATAAATATAATTTTTATTTGTGCCTTTTTAAAGTTGATTAGAACATTGATAAATTATATGTACTAATTTTTAATTAATAAGTAATTTGTTATTTTAAGTATTACGTTAAATATGTAACGTGTATTTGTTTATTATGCGGCGCGAGTTTGGATTTCTCGCGTTCACGCAGCAAGAACAAGTGGCGCGAATTCAAAATTCAAATCTTAACGGTCAATCCTAACTAACGAACTCGCCCAAACCGTCGCCGAACTAACGGGAGCAGCTCCGGTGAACGGACCAGAAACATTCACACATCCATCAGCTCACGGTAAGTTACCGAAAACACGTCACTCTCTCGCAGAGACATTTCATGCGCAGAGCTCCGTTTGACGTGACTAACATTAGTTTGTTTTCGCATATCCTAAAAAACGTTCGGTTAAAGCGTGTGTCCGTCACCGGATTTTGTCCGTGACCGAATTAATAAACGTCAAATGTTCACTCACTCTCTGAATTGTCTCTTGGTTGATTTGCGCTTTTCCGCGTTGCCTTTTGGGAACAAAAACAACAGACATTTCGCAAACTCAGGATTCAAACACCGACGCTGTTCCGTATGATTCACGGTAGACCCGTGCGGAGAGAAACCGGTTCAGAAATCCCGAGGTTTAAAGAACAAATTGACGGTTTTCTGTGTTGTGTGTGTGAGGATCGGTCTCCATCTGATCGAGTCGTTTCTTCTGTGCTGTTCGGATGTTTTGGTTCCCCGATTCATTACTGACGCCTGCAGGTCATCGCAGACCTGACGCTGAGTTGAGGACCAAACATAAATCCCAAAATACTTACGTTTAGTTGATTTCCATTTGTTTTATATTTATTACTATTATTACATTTTACTGAATATACAGTGTTCATCATAAATGAATTCGCTCCTCATAGACCTCTCGATTACATTAATATATTCTATAAGATGCTTTACAATAATACATTTCTACAGATACATTAGATTAGTCAATACCAAAGTCAAAAATAGACCTAATCTAATCTTAAACTAATTTTAAGACCACAGTCAAAAATGAGTATTCCTAAATTAAAATCCTGGGGAAAATATTAAATAAAATTAGAATAAAAGGGAAAAGAAACATACAAATATAAATCTTGTTGTTTTCACTTTTGTTTTTCCCAATAACTTGTTAGGATTTAATTTAAATGTATTCTCTTTCGATTCCTAAAGGTGTTCGGTGACCAAACCACACATAAACACACATGCATTTATTCATCTATCTAGGATCTATCTATCACATTTCTTTTATTAAAACTATCAAATTTATTTTATATTTTAGTTTAAAACTAACTTTCTATAAAGAAGATCATTCTTTGCTATTACACATTTTAAAACTACAGTAAAGTCTTAGTCTGCAAGCTCATGATATTTAAGTATAAATAACTTCATAAATAAATCTTTCACATGAGTGACTTTCATCATTTTATTTCCAAAATAAAATATTTTCTTCATTTACCACATGAAAATGTTATGAGTTATATCAAATGTGGATGTAATATAAACAATATGAGTTAACATAAAAATAAACAGTATTTTTAATTTATTTCTACCCCTAATTTTGAGTTATTTTCCTGATATTTACTTAAATATTTTAAGTTGACTTTGGTTGTTTTATTTAAATGTGCTTTAAAATGAATATTGTATTGTAATATCTGACAATAATAGATAAAATGACCGGAATATTTTAAATCAAACATGAATAAGTCAATGATGTCAAGTGAAAGCTAAAATGCTAGTTTATTAAAGACACAACATTTTACAAATACACATCTAAATATTAGCTAATAACCTCTTTAATGTTTTGAGTTAGTGTTGTGTTTATCATTTCAGACCTGCGTTTCAATGGAGCACATTTTGATTGTCAAAAATACTAAAATGATCTATTAAGTTATATTAATACTAAAATTATGCTATAAAATAATAAATAATAATAAGATGCTCCGATCGATTGGTATCGGCCGATAATCACATTTAACGACTCGATCGGTACTCGCTGATCTGGTCAATCTCTTGAACCGATCGTAAATGTTTGTGTTAGTTGGAGATGAGCTAAATATTTGACCGACCTGCATGTTATTGGCCTTTTTACATATAAGAACTAAATAATCTACTGTTTTTGACAATATTACAAACCTATTAACCCACAATATTAAATTGGAATTTCTGACTGGAAATATTACATAAACATAAAGATATATATTTAACATGAATATTTAATAATATTCAGTTCAATTCATGTTTATTTCTATAGCGCTTTTACAATGTAGATTGTGTCAAAGCAGCTTAACATGGAAGATAAGTTCAGTTCAGTTCAGTTCAGTGTGGTTTAATATTCACTGCTGAATGTCCAAACACTGAAGAAGAAATCCATCAATGCGCAGCTCTACAGGTCCCAAACCATGCAAGCTAGTGGAAGGGAAATAACCTCACCAATTGTCGAAAGTGAAGGATTAAAAAAACTCTAGAGAAACCATGCTCAGTTGGGCACCATGCTGCAGTCTAGGCGCCGGAGAACATTGGATGTTAGCGAAGACTCGTCTGTCCCTGGAGTCTCACAGGAATCAGTCTCAGCTCTCCACTTCTCTCCATAACCCCACAGCAGCTGCTCAGGATACGGCCTGGTCTGGGATTATGGAAACCTGGGATCATTTCTTCATAGGTCTTGGATATAATATAACTTCTTGTAATACACTCATTGCTATAAACAGTAGTTTATTAGCCTGTTTCCTTTTAGTAAAGAAGTATTAGATTTATATGTGTAAATTTTAACGTATGCATCAAATATGCGCTGCTAACTTTTTCTTGATTGAGACATGTTGAATTCTTCTTTCATCATTTGCAGCGTTTCCAAATGGCATTGTTTGTCATTTTTCTTACCAATTTCTTTTATCTATTTTCTGTAAAGCTGCTTCTGGCCATGACATATTCACACCTAAATGGCTATAAGAGACACATTTAAGGGATTATATGCAGCATTCTTAATTTATTCTCATTGGTTAGACAAGATCTCTAGTAAAGTATCATCACTGTAAAAGATGCTGCTTTCCAAATAATCGATTTGTGTTAGGACATCATGCAAGTAAATTAACTTATTAGTTTTTACAAATTTAAGTGTTGAACATTTAACAATTTAGTTGTCCTGAAAAAAAAAACTCAAGAATTGTTTCAGGTTATTTTAAATAAGCAGCTTGAGCAAGCCACAAACACAAATTTTTGAGTGAGACTTGGAAAATGTGCTTTATGCATTATAAAGCTTGAAGCATCAGAATCCGTACTTGGTATTGACCGATTACCATGCCAATCCTGATTGGAGCATCCCTAAATATTAATATATTCAGCCTGTTCTCACCCTTCTGTAATTTTGCTCATATATGAATATGCACACTCATTGACAACCCATTACAATAATTTTTTGCAATCTGAATTTCAACATTTATTTCTGAGTTCACACTTAGCTGATGATTGATTATAAAGTGTGTTTGGCACGCTGTCCTGGGAGAGCGCTGAGCTCTGAAGATCATCAAGCCCGGGGCTCCCTCCCGTTTGCAGGGCGAGAGGGAGTTTGAGCTCAGGTAGATCTCAAGAACACTGCTTATTTATGGCTAATGACAAATTATAAATGGCTATGTTGAGGTGTACTGCTGGTTAAGAGCTCTACTATATTGATCAATTCACTTAAGACACATCTTTTTGGACTGTGGGGGGAAACCCATGCGAGCACAGGTAGAACATGTAAACTCCACACAGAAACAACAACTGGCCTGTTAAGGATTTGAACCAGTGACGTTCTTGCTGTGAGGCAACAGTGCTAACCACTGGGCCACCATGCCACCCTATAAAGGGAAAGGTGGAGGAGTAGGGGTGGAATGAGGAAATTGTTCAAGACGAAAATAACTGAGGTAAGAAACTCCGATATTTTAGTGAGTTAGGAATCATCTGATTGGTGAATCATGTGTTAGCTAATGCGGGACCAGCTGTGGTCAATCATAAGCACGTGATCCTTTCGAAATTAGTTTATCAATAAACTTCACTATAAGTAAAATTATTTGACTTCATTTGAAGTCATTTGATATTTGATTTGTTAGAAATGACAAAATTTGGTTTTAGTGTTTTGACCACCATGACACTAACATTTTTAATTAAATTACAAAAGGTATTAATGGCAAATCTTATATAGTCCTTCCATTCAATTCAAATAAAAATCATGTCATATACTTAATATAAATACAAAAATACTTGATTTATATAAAGCTTAAAAGTTGAACTTACACTTTTATTTCTAGTGATTTTGTGTAGGAATTGATTATAATTAAAGTAAATCTTTTTTTTAAGTATATACAATAACATCATAATAAAATGATGATAACATTGTAACTAATATATATATATATTTGTACACAACACCTTATAATGTGTGTACTTATAACAATCTGTACATACAATTCATAATCCTAATTTTTTTTGTCTAATTACATCAGTTTAATGTTTGTTGTTTTCCTCATATTTATTTTGTGTGGTCACTTGTCACTTCATGTACACTGGAAGCTTCTGTAGCCCAAATAAATTCCTTGTATGTGTAAAGCACACTTGGCAATAAAATTTTGATTCTGAAAACATTAAAGTCTAGAAATGCTAAGCAAGATTTGTATGCATTAATAATAATAAATTCCTCAATTAAATGACATCAAACAACACAGACACGGGTTTACTGAACAACTATTTATTTCTCTTGTTGAATAAAACCTCAGTTTGCCCCCATTTGAAGCCCTCTAAGAGCACACCATGTACAACTGCTTTAATTCAGAAAAAAAAGAAACAAATAAACCTGCCAATCAAACTCCTCCAGAGTTAGTCTGAGCAAACAAACATCATCAAGCCCCTTAATACATGACACATGTCCTGCACTTCCATCCACGTCTCACACACGCTAGACTGGATTCATTCACATCTCCAGTCCAAATTCAGCACCAAAATCTGCCCCCTGCTCAGATTCGCTTCCCATTATACCTGGAGTGATCGGTCAGACTGCGTTCCTCTAGCTGCCTGCGGGACATCTCTGCAAATCGTAGTGCTTTTTTTATTTTTAAGGGAGCGAATACAAGTAAACTATGAGACAGACAAGACGGCATAATAACACAGAGCCATCCGAGAGAAAGAAAGTACTTCTGCTTCTTAAGTTATCCCCAATTCAGTCTTTGGATGTCTGGAACACAAATTAAAAATACGAAGCACAGCAAAAGAAATATTGACTCCCATTTAACAGTGCAGGAACTAGTGCTTCAGTGACATTCAATGGGGAAGAGATGGGCCGCTGCGTAAACAAACAGAGCAATAGACGGCTGGTACCTGAAATAACACATTTACACACGAGTGTATCAACAGATAACAGAACTATCACAAACCAGGAACTTCTGAATTGAGTGACGCTTAATGTTTTATCCAGCTAAACGATGCATTTTATTACTATGACTGTACTATTGGCCTTAGATTCATCTGGCTGTATGAAATGACGTCAGATTTGCTTTCACATCATCATGTGAGACTCGCGGCGTTTGTCTTTAAAGTGCACATGAACACAATTTCAACACATCAATCGGATTCTTAAAAGGGTTCAGGATCTTTCCAGAAGATCATCATAATAAACAGTGATGGGCTCGTCAATTGAGGGCGTCGTGTTGAGATTATTATATCAAAAAAAGCCCTCTTGGAAATTGACATAATCGACAACAAAAGGCAAGAATAACTGGCACTGAATACAAAATACATTTTAAAGACAGAACAGCAGTCTAATCCTGCATAGAGAGGACCAAAACATTGAAATTCATCCATACATTCAATCAAAAACCAGGATGTGTTTCTTTTAACTGACCTATAGCTAGACGATGAAGCCTGTTTACAGGGCAAAATGCACCAAATAGAAGAGGTTTATCTGTACATATAATAATAATAATAATCTAGTTCTACTTAACATGAAGAAAAAGCATCGATGTTTAAGAAACGGATGAGAACCAAACCGGCTTGGATGTGAATCCATCGGGCTGTCTGAGTTAAACTGAATGTTATTTCATTTGGATTAGCTCTGACAACTCTAGACTGCGTTCTGCTGCTTCAATAGATATAACAAAACCAATGGAAATTAAAATAAAAATGAACAAAAGCTATTTGACTGAAGAGCGCTCACAGTTTCAGCCGGGGTTTTCTGTACACCTAGCAGAATATCAAATACCATCCTCTGGTATTACGAAAGGAACTAAAGGTTGATGCAAAAATACCAGAAATCATCATCGTCATTCCACCGAAGTTGCGGCATTTTGTACACAAATTCTCCCCTCAGAACGTATCAAACGCAGAGCAAACGTTTCCAAAAACATCAAATGGGTTTTTTTCTTTTTCTAAAAAAGGAAGGAGGAAATAAACTGAAAGCTGCGTTGTCCAGCTGAAGGCAGGCATGAGACCTGCGCTGGTGTTCAACAGAGAGAGGCTGTCCCTGTTAGTCTGGAGTCCAAAACCAAAGCGTTAATCTAGACGTGGATGAGCGGTGATCTTGGCTGTTCGGATGATCTGGCCTTCGGGTTGGACTACGCCGCCACTTTGTTCTCCTTCTGAAACAAACGGCATGTAAAAGGACAAAAGAAAAACACATATTAGAAATATCACTATGAATATACAGTCAAGCCAGAAATTTACAGTCATTACCCCTGACATATTCTGACTTGATTTTATTTGTTCAAACGTTTAAAAAGCTGAGAAACATTTTTTCCACAATAAAGTCTTTTAAACAATGAGTCCGTTTACATGGACATAAATAATCTGATTTTAATATGATTAAGACAATACCTCTGATTAAGAGTCTACCATGTAAACAGCCATTTTTGATTCATTTAATCTGATAAAGGGTCACGAAACACCAAAACACATTTTGAGATGTTGACAGTCATATACGTGTTCCACGTTGCTAAAAACACTATTAGCACACATATATTTCACTAAAAAGTGAAAATTGTTGTTTCTGCGTTATTTCAAGCAAATTCGTTCTTCCGGTTTGAAAATAAATGTTGAAGCTGCGTCACGGCCATGACATCCCTGTGTAAATTCCAGTGTGGAGACTGTCTGTCTGTACTGGCTAATACAACGTGACGTCTTAGTTTTCATCATTAATTCATTATAATGACTTGGTTCGAACCAATCAGCGTGCTCTACTGTGATTGAGATGCAACTTCATTAATATGCATGATATAAACATAAATAAAACTATAAATATTTGTATATTCGTTATGTATATTTTTGAAATTCGTTTACATAAATTTCCATAAATCATGTTTTTTGCAAATGAATTCTCCACTGCAAAATGCAAAAATGAAAAAAGAGTTATGAAAATTTATTAAAAATTAGTAAACATATTTTTGTAAATTTGTAATTGTTGGTATCAAAATAAAAATGTATAATCTAGATAGATAGTTTCTATATAGATTAATTCAGTTTATGTACCTTTTTAAAATAAAATTCAGAACATATAATAATAAAACAATTATTTATATTTTGTGGTATTAGTTCTCATTTTCCTTTTAACACAATACATTTTTTAAGCTTTATTAAAGAAAACCAACACATTATTAAAATATATTTAACTACCAATTTCATATTGTGTGTTTCCAGTAATAATTATTATTAGTACTAACCCTGTACTCAAAGTCAGAGAACTCTCGTCCTCCTCTGCCACCTCTGAATCCGCCCCTGAATCCAGCTCCGCCCCCAAATCCAGACCCCGCCCCCACGGGAGGGCATGAAGGAGCCCCTGCTGGCTGCACGCCCACGTCCGCCACGATAACCCATACCACCACCTCGGCCACGGAAACCGCCACGGCCACGATTGTGACGCAGCGGAATACCGAACGTTTCCGCATTCATCCTCCTCTCCTCCGCCCAGGTCTGCCTCCTTTCCCTGACACAGAAATATAGCATAATGCAATTTAATACAGTGTCATTTGCCATGCTGAAAATAATGTTGCCTGTTACTGTGCAAGATTCAAACCCTATAATACAAATTTAACACTCTTTCTAATCTTCAGAAGGTTTACACAACTTTAATTTTATAGTATATGATGGAAATAAATAACGGATTTTGAATTTATTGCCATTATTTTTGCCTATTTTCTGGCAAAACCAGATCAAATTTACAGTAGGACTGGGCGATACGGCCTTTTAAAAAAATCCACCAAAAATAATTGATTAATGATTTAAATGGATTCCCAATGATGTACAGGAGCAGGTCCAATAACATAGTGGACATTGTACCGCCTGCTAGGATTAACACCCATACTACTGTGATGGTTGGGTTTAGGAGAGGGGGAGGTGTAGGCGATCGTCCATTACGTCATCAAGCTGCGGGCTGCAGCGAGGACTGCCTTGCTTGCTGACGCTGCCATGTTGTGTATTTCTATGGCAAATGCGGGGGGGAAACTATGGAACCCAGGGGAGGCCATCATGTGTTAAAGTGTAAACCGATTTTCACTCAAAACTAATCGATGTAAACTTCACACTCGAGTTAATCGATTTATCGCCCAGCTTTAATTTACAACATTTTATAAATATCACTTTTCTATAATAATGAAAAGTTCTAACAAGACATCAACAGCAATAAAAACATAAGATACAAATGTAAAACAGTTTACGGTTAACTTTTGATAAAAATGGTCATCTTTATAAAATATCACAGACAAATTTACAACAGAGAGTATTCAGGTTATTAATTACTAATAGTTTAACACAGTGATGTATGTGTTTACAATTTGTATACATTACAAAAATTGATCAATTAACTTCCATGATTTGTGTATGTACTAGTTATTTTAAAATCTAGCTGAAGAAATTAATCCTGCATGACACCATTTGAATTTCTGCAATCTGAATTGTAGTTAGTATGAATCATGAACATGTTGCATGTTGAAACATTTTCTGTATGAAGGACGCACCTTCCAAAAGCACCTGCTGCTTTCTCCTTTCTAGAACAGACAGAGAGCACATCTATTAGAGGATACATTCAACTTCACAACACATTACCACGCCACCAATGTATAAAAGTTTAGCTTTCAACAACAAACTGGAGTAGAAAGCAGAGCTGAGGAATCACAAAGCATCACAATGATTCTGCACTAATGCATAAAAACAAAAGCATTAAAAAAGTAGACTTATCAAAGACGACAATATACTCTCTATTGTATATAAAGCACCCTCATAAATAATAAAATTAAAGTTGCATATGTCTTTCAGATGAAAAAGCAATTGCATTCATTTGACTTACCTTTTGTTTTCTGTTAACCAAGACAAAAAATGCAGGACAGGTTTGTCTTTTAGCTTATTTAGCTCTACAAAATCATTATTTCATCATTTCACAAACTGAATTATTTCTTAAAGAACTGATATGCACTTAAACTGTTTCTAAATATATACATATACAAATCAAGAGCTTTGTGAATTGTAATTCAATCAAAAGGTGAAATCAGTGTAATATGGAAATACTACATCATTAGTTAGCAGAGATCTGACCTGGTGTCGTCACAGGAGATGTTGTCAAAGAAGGACTTTGATTTGTCATAATAGCAGTTGGGTCCCAGTGGATCCTCTTCATCTGCGTTTCCTTCACTGTTTTGGGTCTCCACACCTGAATCAGTCTTCTCCTCTCCATTCAGAGTCTTCTCTGACTTCTCATCTGCAGGGAAACATGACATTACGGTTACATTACAATGTCAGATGAGAGTATGGAAACCATGATAAAACACTAGAGAAAGATCTCGACTAAATCTTAAACACAAGCTGGAAACAATAGACCGTCTATGCTGACCAACTGTAATAAAGGAGTAAACTGTGCATATACCACTGATTTTTTTGTAAATCTCCAAAACGTGCGATGATGCAAACACATGTAGTACCTTTAATCTTCAGTTTGCTTTGGAACTCGCGGTCAATTTCTTCCTTGTTGAACTGGGCGTTTGCACTCTCAAAATCAAAATCCTTCTCAAATTTCATTGGTCCATCTCTACGGCCATTAAACCTGCCCCGCCCACGCTGACCACCACCTCCACCACCGCTGCCCCGCCCCCTCCTCATTAGAGGAGCACCACCTCCTAGAGAAAAACAAACAACCGTTTAATCACATATGAGACAGAATGTAATCATGCATGGCAAAAGTGTTTAATCAACTCACCTCCAGAGTGCCGTTTGTTTGGGTCTTTGTTGTCAGGCCTGTTGAATCCAATTCAGGCCGAGGAACCTTCTGAGCTTCCAATGCTGCAGATGAACAACATATATCACAATTAACTATTAAAGAGACCATTTGAGAGATTAATCCATGCCTGTATATCATCACGCTTGGGCTACTGTAACCCAATTTATGTGGGTGTTGGCCAATCCTATATATATCGTCTTCAAGTGGTCCAAAATACAGCTGCTAGGCTTTTTACTGGCACCCGTAAGTTTGAACACATTACTCCTACCCTGTGCTCCCTCAATTGGGTGCCGATATGTTTTAGAATCGAGTGTATGTATGTTTTTAAGGTATTAACTGGCCAGGCTCTGATTTATATTTCAAATCTTATTATTATTAAAATATCTGGCAGATGTTTAAGGTCATCGAACCAGAAAATGCTAATAGTTTCCGGATACAAATTTAAAAAAAGGAGATGAAGCTTTCTCTGTACTAGGCCCTAAAATGTGGAATGGGCTACCCATGTCTATTAGAACGACTTCCAATGAATCTTTGGGCGCACTCACATTAGGTACTGTTAACTTGAGCTGTGCCAAAGCACGATTGTCCCTCATCCCCTTTCCCTGCACTCACATTGCATTTTTATATCATCGATGATGCGACTGTTCAGTAAGAGAAGCGCTCTCGCTCAGCACAGTGGAGATTGCTTTAGATATATTATTTGTATTATTTTTAGTTGTTTGGGATGCAGTGACACACAGTCAAACACTTCGCCGAACAGATCCACCACGTTTAACGCTCATAAATGATCCTCGTGCTGCAGGTATTAGAAGGTTTGCTGAAGCTGCAGCTGTCGTGCAGTGAGGGGTTTTGGGTCTTTAATAACCTACGACAGTTTGTGTTTATTAAACAGAAAGAATAATTAATAAATCCATATGAAACAGTCCCCTAAAAGTGACGTCGCATCTTCAGTTTCGGGCTCAGGCATGCTTTGCACTCACACTACAAGCGCTCTGGCACGCCACTTCCAACCGGGCCAGGACCGGCCAACTGAACCACTCCTGAGCTTAATTCAGAGCACTCACACTTCTCGAATGAATCAGGAAATCGCCTGGGCATGGTTAAGATAGCATAGTGTGAGTGCGCCTTTTGTTCAGAAGGAAACTTCAACTACACCTCCTAGAAGGAGCTTTTAAATTGGGAGAAATTTGCTCCTATTATACCTATATGGTGTCTTATTTATCTTTGATGTTGTGTGGTATGTTGGATGTACTCCATGTTGTTTTATTCTGTTGTTTATTTTTGATCATTTACTTGTAGGTATGTACAGCACAATAATCAACAACTGTTGTTTTATTGCGCTTTAACTAAACTAACTTACAGCTCACCCAAAACTGAAAATTCGGTCTGTTACTTGCGCTTTGCTTGTTATAAACTTAAGAGTTTCTTTCTACTGTTGAACACAAAAAAAGATATTTTGAAGAAGGCTGGAAACCTGTAACCATTGACTTCAATAGTATTTGTTTTTACTACTATGGCCGTCAATGGTTTCAGCTTTCTTCAAAATATCTTGTTTTGTGTTCAAAAGAAGAAAAAACTCTTGAGGGAGAATAAATGGCGAATAAATTTACATTTAATAGAATAGTGTAATATATGTACAAAATACAATTACCATTTTACAAACACACAAGCCTTTTTGCAATGACTGAACAACATCTCTACTATGGCTGCACTATATTGGAAAAATCTGGCGTTGCGATATTTTGTTTTTCTGTGATGTGTGTGTGTATATCTATCTATCTATCTATCTATCTATCTATCTATCTATCTATCTATCTATCTATCTATCTATCTATCTATCTATCTATCTATCTATCTATATATATATATATATATATATATATATATATATATATATATATAAATAACACGACATGAATACAATTTCTCTGTTTGGAAATAAATCATTCATTTAGATTGATTGGGGTGATTTTGTACAGGTGTGAATAATGCATAAAAAAAATAAGCAAAGCTAATTACAATAGAGCAAAGAAAAAAGTACAATAATGAATAATAAAGAGTTAAAATAAGCATTCAGCTACAGAAATGGAATAATTAGATGTCCAATGTAAAACAACACTGTGTAGTCGTCCATGTATTAACATTTCAGTCAAATTATTCTTCATTAAAGTTACAAATGTTGAACTTTGCGCCCAAATGATCCTGAAATGCCTTTAAAACACATGCCAAAGGTCAACTTTCACTCTTATGGCTATAATTTGGTGGTGCTGATGAATAATAATTCCAGCTCAATACTGCATATCCTGCGATGTGACTATTTCGGGCACACACATTGCGAAATCGACGCTGTAACAATATTTATTGTGTAGCCCTAATCTCTACATTAATTATGAATTTCCCAGCTCTGAAATGCTGTGATTATCACCTTTCAGCTCCTGGATTTCAGCGGATTTCTGGGTGAGGAGGATGGGTCGGGGTGGCTGCAGGCTTCTGGCTCACTGCACTGGTGGTAGCCGCAGGTGGAGCGACCGGAGCCGTCTGGACAGCATGCTCCAGGGTGGGGGTCTTCCTCGAGGGCTCTAGAGATGGGCTGGAACGACCTGAAAAGTAAGAATTCAGACTCATCAAATCAACCATGTGCACACCAGTTAGACTTTAAAACATCAGTGCAACTCGGTATCATTTAACACCCAAAACATCAATTAAGACAACATGAAATAAGCATCTTTTTCAAGGCATTTGACTTTTGTATTTTGATGCATCCCAGAAATGATTCAGATTTGACTGGACTGTAAAGTAAGCTATCGTATTATTTTATTTGTTTGTGGAAACTCAGTATTCATGGCATTGCTTACAACAACCATAAGGTGTTTAAGAAATGCATAAGTTCGTGCATTTTAATAAGATTAAATCATTATGAATGATGAATTGTGCAAAGAAGGAACTGAATTTATTCATTTGGTTTCTTCATGTTGTCTTTATAGATTTCATTAGTGTCCACAATTCATCAGCACACCTTAGACGACATTTCACCCAATTTTTCTTTAAACTCCAAGAAGTTCCCTATGCAGAAGACATGACTTCTCTTTAAGCAGATATTATGAAATTGGACTATATTATAGGCCGGTCATGATATCTATATTTTGTTGTATGATATACTGCAACAAAATGTATTGTGCTAAACAATATTATGTCACTTTAAGACCATTTTATGCCACTCATTATATAACACCAGAATGCCAATATAATAAGATCACAGTGCAAATACACTCTTCCAAAGAACACAGATTTCATTCTTAGGAATATTTAATTTAATTATATCATTTACATGATTTAATAATGAGGCATTGGAATCAGAATGTGAAAATGCAGAGCCTAAATAAATAATAATAAATGTTGACAATAAAGTGCGAGGTAAAGAGTAACAGAGGCTGTGATATCTGCTGCCAGATCTATTTTCAGCTGTCAGACACCCACATGAGAATATACTACAGTAATATTTAGTAAATACTAGAGTGTTTTTAACCACACTGACACAGACAATAGAGATAGAGATGCTGTACAATCAGCTATAATGATGCTGGGATTGGTTTTTATGTATGAGCGATATATATTGCATCACCTAAAATAATCGAGGTCATGTCTGTGTTGTGTGATAAGTCGACATATTGATTATTGTGACAGGACTACTATATTATTACATATTTATCCATCAATCCTTACATGAAATAAGCAGATACATGGAGGAGGCTCTTGAAATGTATTAAATCACAGAAAAATATTTAGAAAAATGTGTTGATGAATTGTGCACAATACAGACCAGCATTTGTTATTTTGATTTTATGTTAAATAAGTCACTAATTGACAGAGCAGAGAATCAAACTAGCACACGGCAAAGACACATGCTGTACTCCAGCATAATCACGAGCCAAAAGACCAACACTAAAGCCATTCTCCATACGCTAGCGTCGGGTTTTTCCGGTTACCTTCGGGTTTGTGAGCACTCAGCGAGCGAGAGTGAGGGGAAAGAGGGGCAGTAGTGCTCGCCTCGCTACTGAACGCAGGACCTGAGCTGCTTCCTGTGAGGGGAGGAAGTGCACAACTTTAAGTGTGGCCTTTAACACGTCAGACTGGGGGAAAAAAAACCCTCATACGAAGCTTCATCAGCAAGCAAACGTGCAATCAACCCTTCTAGAGGATCCGCCTGCTTGCTTACATGTTGCTTAATTTGACGAGTCGCCATATGATTTAAAAATGTATCTTCTACATCAATGGTCTCAAACTCAATTCCTGGAGGGCCACAGCGCTGCAGATTTTAGCTCCAACCACCTCCAACTCACACCTGCTTAATGATCTCTAGTAGTCTTGAACACCCAGATTAGTTTGATCAGTTGTTTATATGGGGTTGGAGTAAAACTGTGCAGCGCTGCGGCCCACCAGGAATTGAGTTTAAGACCCATGCTCTACAGGGAAGCTTAACAAAAATAAAATGAGCAAAATCCTTTGTCTGCTAATGTAGAAATTGGCAGCAATTATAATAATATTAAGGCAGAACTCAAGAAGGGTTCATTCACTTAGTTTATTCTGCTTCTCTGAACATTTGTTGAGCAATTAATATAAAAGATGTTAGTGCGACATGAGAAACATCAAATATGTGCATAGTTTGCCTGTCAGACCAGACATCCATATTTTATACCAGCTCATTTTTATGACATGTCAGTGCCATAGGCTATTTCATTAGGGCTGCACGATATTGGAAAAGTCTAGCATTGCGATATTTTTTTTATTTTGTATTCATTTTGCAATATACATCACAATTTCAACTCTAGATATCTCTATTTAGAAAGAATTTATAATGTTAGATAAATTGGGATGATTCTGCAGTGGGGGTGCATCTCAATAAAATCTAATAAACAATCTATAAACTTTGCAGTGTCCACCGACACATTTCTGATGTGGTCTGTGCTATTTGCAGTGTGTTTCTGTATTTTTGCATGTGTTGTGAGTATTTTCATGCATAACAATCTATAAACACAATCAAGAAAAAAATACAATTGGAATAAAGTGTTTTATCATTTCCAGAGTCTAACAGTATTGAAGTACAGTAACTGAATGATACAAATAAAAATAACTCAAAATCAATCATTGTTCAAATCACAAATGGTACAATTTCTGAATGCTTTTAAAGTCATTATACAATCACAGGCATCAAAACACATGCAAATGACGAATTATAATACAAACTCAACACTGCCTATCCTACGACGTGACTATTGAAACACAAACATTGCAATATTGATACTGAAATGATATATTGTGCAGCCCTACTTTCCATGCATTTTTACAAGGACAAATAATAAACACACTCTTAAATCGAAACACCACAGGTGTGTAAACTAACAGAACCTTTTCTTTGCAAGCTTTCTGAAATATCATGTTTAATTATGCAAATAAGACATCTCTTAAGGTAATGCAAACTAAATGACAAACATTTCCAAAACAGAAATCTGACTCTTGACTAAGAACTTTTTAGTGGATATTTTTAAATGAGTTTTTCAAATCACACCATTAATTAGAAAATAAGCTCAAAAGCAAGAAATAAGACAATGAAACATTACATAAATTAGGTGAAAGACATAAGAAAAAGTAGTTGGAAAAAAGATAATAGAATATTAATACTGGGAAAAAGTAAACAAAAACGTAATGAACTAATTTAAAAATGGCTTTTTAAAATTCAGAGATCTACATATGCAAATAGATAGAGCTACTCTGGGAGCTTTCTTTCCATAGTCTGAAGCAAAATAGCTCAAAATTGACCAGAGCATGAAAAAAAAGTTGTTTTTACTGTAACTTTTGACCTTAAAGCACTTGAAGACACTCCCATTTAATTTGATATTTGGCAAAAAAATTTAATCCCTGTACTGCATCCCAAACGGCACACTATACACCATAGGTCTCAAACCTGATTCCTGGAGGGCCACTGCACAGTTTTGCTCTAACTCTAGTTGAACACCACTGATCAAACTAATCAAGACTACAAGAAACTATTCAGCAGGAGTTTTATTTAAACTGTGCAGAGCTGCGTTCCTCCAGGAATTAAGTTTGAGAACATTGCTATACACTATGCACTTACACACTCAACAGCACAGTACATGAATTTAGTGTGTTTTTACTAAGCAGACATTCAAACATATCTCAGACGTTTGACGGCTGCCAAATTAGTGAAATAAATGACCAAACTACCCAAAAGTACCAGCCCTGAGTATTACCATATTCACCATCAGGAGGTGGTATAATAATTAAGTGAATTCTGCTCGAACAATCCAGAATAAAAAAAATAAAGAAACCTTGACAGCTCCACTCCTTCGGCTATGTGAGCAAAGCTGCGAGCGTTGCGTGTGTGAAGTGTCCAACATTACACATTTATTTTTAACGGTTGAATAAGTGCATCGTCTGGGTATTTAAAGTGAACTTAATCTTTTTAGAATAACACGAATGTTTCAGTGTGAATGGACAACTTACACTATTTATATTACAAATTGGCATTGAATAGTGCACAAGTACACGATTTGGGACGCACCTATTGTCTTCTATACACCAGCTCCAATTGTAGGAAACAGAAAAGCTAGTGTGAACTCACCGGCTGTAACTGCGGCTCCGAATGCCTGCGGTACCAGCGGAGTGGAACTGAACTGGCTGTACGGGGCCCGACTGAAGGGGCTGTATGACTGGAAGGAAGGTGCTGTGGGGCCGGCGGTGGATGCCAAAGAGGACTGCACACAAACACCACAGGTAAACATACAGCAATATTCAATAATGTAACCATGAACATGCACAATAGTGAAATCATGTGAACAATTATTTATAATTGAAGTGCTTTTTTAGGAGTATTTCTATTAGGGTTGAACAATTTAGAGAAAATATCTAATTACATTTATTTGGACATATTGCAATTTGATTTGCAGTTTTTTTTGTAACATCAAGATTAGTCTCAATATTGTAGTTTACACACTAAAGTAATGATATTTTCATTTAGCTTTCTTATCAGACAATATTGTGAGACTTGACACATTATTAGTAATTATTGCTACTATAACCTGTCGGATGTCTGAATAATCACATTATTTGTGTTCAATAAAAATAAAGTAAAAGTGCAGATGTTAATCCATGAGTGCTGGTCTTTGAAATACCACAACAAATATTATGATTTTCATGTAGTGTTGTTGTCTCTCTGTTTGCATGGAGCTCTGTCAATCAAGAGGAATCAGGTTTGGTTCATTAATGATCAGATCTGCTGTGAATCCACTGATAAAACTGCACTGTCAGACACAGAGAGCAAAGCACCTGTACTCAGTCAGCCTGTGCAAGAGCTATGTTTATATATTTATATCGCAGCCTTTGCAATTAGCCTATCACAACATTTCAAATCTTATTTGATTAATCGTTTAGCCCTAATTTACTGTATTTTGCAGTGGTGTTCAAAACCATGAAAATGCTCGGAGACTTGATGTGTTTATTAGCTAAAGAGTTGAAGCGTGAACATTTTCACATGTTAATCTGGCCGAATACATGCTGAAATACTGATTAAAAACTCTGACTATTTATAGGACTGCTGTACGTTAACACTGTAGAGTAAGACTTTGTTAACATTAGTTCATTTAACTAAACTCATGATGAAATCTTGTAAAGCCTTTATTAATCTTATTTGATTTCATGTGTTAGCTAATGCCTAATATCATGTTAAAATTATAAAGTACAATAAGCTGTAACTGTGTTATTAAATAGAGTTAATAACTAACAAAAATCAGCTGTATTTTTAAACTAATATTAACATAGTAACTAATAAATCTGTATTTTTCTCATTGCTTATTTTAACGCATTAACTAGTGTAATAGGTAAGTGTTACCTATTGTACTTTATAATCATTGTGCAATTTAGTTTGGAAACTTTTATTTACTCTGAACATGCATATACAATAAGGCAATCCACCATGTATTTTTAGTTATTATACCTGTTCAAGTTGCAGTTTAGGTCAATATCATGATAATTCCATAATAAAACTTAATTATTTGCAACAAGAAAATCGGATCCTGTCATAAGCTTAACCACAGGTCAGTGCAGACAAACATGAATGTGTTGTGCTCACCTGCACGATTGCAGGATCCTGAGGAAGGTTGCAGGTGGGTTTGGGCGGCTCGCACACTGTCAAATCCTTGATGTCACTTCCTCTAAATATGATGTACTCAAAGACATCATCTCGAGGTGGGATAGGCCTGTCTGTGGGACGATCCTCAGTGCCAAAAGACTTCACTGCAAGTGAAAAAAGGAGAACGTTACAGAATGTTAAGGTTTCTTAATTATAATTAGGCCCACACAGAATCTGTGCCCCAGCAGAAAACTGGAGATTTTTTAGATTATCAATAGCCACGTTTCCACTATCGCGCCTAAAGCGAGCGAGCCAGGGCGAGCCAAGGCCAGTCGCGTTTCCACTATCACTTCCGGGGCGTAATCGGGCCAAAGTGGGGCTTCCTTGGGGCCAGCGTCCGGCCTTTTTCGGCCCGCCGAATACCTTGGGCCAAGGAGGGCCAACTGGGGCTTCGGGGCGGGGTTACGTACAAAGGCGGAGTTTTCCTGTCAGGTAAAGAGGAGACAAGATGCTTTCTTCCCTTACATTTGTTTTGCTATCACGCTTGATCAACTCACTAAGAAGAAGAAAAAGTCAGTTGAGGACACCAGGGCTCTTCTGAACATTTGGGCCAAGGAAACAAACAGTAAAAAAGCAATCGCTTCAGTGTTCTCCATCTTCCAGCTCTCGTAGTGATGCCAGGTTGTGTTTGTGGTTATAATTTGAGTTTTTTGTTCCCGCTGAAGTGGGCGGGTTGTGTGACGGGTTGTGTGACGTTTGATTCGGGGGACGTTCTGGGGGCAGTGTTTGCGTGACGCGCTGCGAGCAACTAGCCCGACAGTGGAAACGCGACATGATTTCGGCCTCATTTCTCAACCTCCCGGGCTATTGGCCCGGCCTGGCCCGATTAAAGCCCTGGCTCGCACTGGCCCCATAGTGGAAATACGGCTATTGAGTTATTGAGGTAAAGTGTTTTTTTATATTTGCACATTCGCTCATTTTTGAATAGTGACAATCCGTGACATGGCCCCTAATAGGGCTGCATGGTATTGAAAAATTTTGACATTGCAATTTTTTTCAAGAGTTATTAGCCCCCCTTTTAAATTTATTTTCTTTTGAAAATATTTCTTAAATGATGTTTAACTGAGCAAGGAAATTCACAGTATGTCTGATAATATTTTTTCTTCTAGAGTAAGTCTTATTTGTTTTATTTCAGCTAGAATATAGCAGTTTATAATTTTTTTAAATCCATTTTAAGGTTAAAATGATTAGCCCCTTAAAGCTAATTTCTTTTTTTTTTTAATAGTCTACAGCAGGGGTCACCAATCTCGGTCCAGGAGGGCCAGTGTCCCTGCAGGGTTTAGCTCCAACTTGCCTCAACACACCTGCCTGGGTATTTCAAGTATACCTAGTAAGACCTTGATTAGCTCATTCAGGTGTGTTTGATTAGAGTTGGAGCTAAAATCTGCAGGACACCGGCCCTCCAGGAACAAGTTTGGTGACCCCTGGTCTACAGAATAAACCATCGTTATACAATAACTTGCCTAATTACCCTAACCTGCCTAGTTTTTTTTTTTTTCTTCACTTTCGCCAATTAGTGAAGTTTTTTTCCCTCTCCGCTGTCGTCACTGGCTTGCATGGTTCAGGATCTGTAGAGCTGCGCATCGTTGGTTTTGCTCTTCAGTGTTTGGACTCTTAGTAGTGATTATTAAACCACACTGAACTGAGCTCAACTGAACTTAAACAATACAAACTGAACTACACTGTTCCTATGACCTTTTATGTGGAGCTGCTTTGACACAATCTACATTGTATAAGCGCTATACAAATAAAGGTGAATTGAATTGAATAGTTAACCTAATTAACCTAGTTAAGCCTTTAAATGTCACTTTAAGCTGTATAGAAGTGTCTTGAAGAATATCTAGTCTAATATTATTTACTGTTATCATGGCAAAGATAAAATAAATCAGTTATTAGAGATGAGTTATTAAAACTATTATGATTAGAAATGTGTTAAAAAAAATCTCCATTGAACAGAAACTGGGGAAAAAAATAAACCGGGGGGCTAATAATTCCGGGGGGCTAATAATTCTGACTTCAACTGTATATTGCGATACAAGTACAATTTCACCACATGACTTAAATGGCTCTATTTGGAAAGATATTACATTGATGATGATTTGTATGAGAGGGAAATATAAATATGTTTTATGTAATTTATTATATACATAAAAATAAATATAACAGTATCAATAATAAACAGTGGTTTACGGTTTTCTGGGAAGAGTCGAGTACAGAAATTGAATAATCAAATGTAAAAGAGCAATCGCATAGTCATAAATAATTCAATTAATTAAATGTTTTTATGCTCTTTTATGTTTTCTTAAAATGCTTTAAACTCTTTAAAATGTTCTCATAGGCCTTTAAAACAGATGAGAATGTTCAATTCTGCAGTGTCTCCATAAATATATGCGTTTTGAGCTGTGGATTCTGGTCATCTATATTCATAACTCAACACTGCACATCTTGCAATGTGACCATTGCAGACGCACACATTGCGATATCGATGCTCAATATATTGTGTAGCCCTAGTCCCTATATTTGTTACCACGCTACTTTGAATATTGGGTTTGAAATCACATGCAAGAATGACTTCAAAACAACATCAGCACTATTTAATTGACAGCAAATGATGTTTGTTTGATAGACACTGACTGATGTTATGATTTTCATATTCAGAATTTGCAAAGATTACTTGTCTGGAATTATATTATTAAGTAGAAAAAATAGAATATGCAGATATAAAACCAACTTAATCATTGAGTCTACTACATTTTTTTATGCAAATTGTCACGTTTCACGTATGTTTTGTGGTGTTTTGTTGTTTGTTTTCTGTTTTGCGTGCTCTTCTCTCTTTTCCGCTGTGTCCTGTGCTGTTTTAGGTGTGCAACCATTGGTCGAAAGGGCTGTCAATCACCATCGTGACTCAATCGGCGCACCAATCAGAAGCTGGTCTGCACAGTATAAAAGCCGTGCACTTGCGCTGTTCTTCAGGAGTGCTTGGCTCACTTCTGTCGGCCGGCCTGTTCACTTGTGTTTTGCTTAGTTTGATTGCTGTTGCTGCCGTTCTAGTTTTCTCTCTATTAAGTGATTGATTTATTAGATAAGTTTGTGCAGCTCAATTTAGCATCTATTGAGAAGTTGAAGGATCTTTATGAGAATTGGATTAATAGCTCTTGTTTTACTAATGGCTAACAGTGTGTACTTTGAGAACTCTAGTAATGCGAGCAGCTTAGTATCTGTATTTGTTAGTTAGTTGATGAAGACATTGCCACATGTGTAATTATGTTTTGAAGTAGTTATGAAGTTTAGTTAAGCTACGAGCTGAAGATTACGGTTTTGCTTCTGCATTTTTCTTTAGTTAGTTAGTTTAGTGGGTGGGGGTTTAGTTAGATCGTTTTATTATAATTATTTCTTTGGTTTGGCAACACTCCTGTTTTCTTTATTTAATATTATTATTTAAAATTACATTTCCTATTCATTGCTTGACATTCTCTGTTACATATTTACTTTTTGTTGCACTTAACCAGCAGTTGTGTCTCCTTTTCATCCAGCATCATTAGACTCACTGATTGTTGCATTTCATCCATTTAATATCTTAATGACTAAAACGCGTAACAAAATATTTAACTTGCCTGTTCTTCCATTAAAGGGCACCTATGGTAAAAAATCTACTTTTTAAGCTGTTTGGACAGACATATGTGCATGTATGGTGTATAGACCGTCATATTGGGGTGATATAAACACACCCAGTGCTTCTTTTTCAATTTAACAACATAAAAACGGTGGACCAATTGGAGCGTTTTTCAAACCGACCGCAACTTTAGGTAGGAGAGCGGTCCCCCCGCCCACCAATATTGATTGACAGGCGCGTCATCATATCCTCAGTTTGTTGATTCACGTCTGCCATTTTCAGCGTGAGTCGAAGCGATATCACTAAAGGAACACGCTAGCTCTATTTTTAGATGCAAGGCTCATTGGGCTCAACACAAGATCAATATTCTCCACATTATCGCTCTAATCGGAATTATTGGTTGTATCTTTAGGTAGGTTTGCAAACATGTGTACTTCTCATTGAGTCTACCTTATACTTCAGCCGTTTGCATTTCTCGCGATCACAGAAGCTCCCTGTGATCTTAACTAGCATGCGTTTTAGAATTCTAAACATAGGTTTCTATCAGGGTACACTCAAGTCGACGGCTAGGCGCCGCGGACTGCTGCAGAAACCTATGTTTAGAATTGAAAAATGCGTGGCGCGACGATTCGGGACACTTCATGTTTCTGCCGCGCCACAGAGAGTGTCTGGTGTGCCGTGTCGCGGCTTCAAGCGGCGCATCCGGTGCCTCAGTCAAAGTTAATTCAGTGTGCGTGGTTATTAGTTTCTGTGTACAAGCTCGGCACTTGAAACTAGCACAGTTGGCTGTAAAACTGTACAAAGACACAAATGATTTTGTACTCTCTGCTTGGTCTGTGTCAGAGTCGTACATGTACGACTGAATGCTGTTCCTCTCACTCCTGCTCCTCCTCTCAGTCTGCCTGTCTGTGTTGCAAACGCAGAGCGGGTGAGCTCATGGCCCCGCCCCCTTGTTACGTTGGGCGGGAAGCCGAAACTAGTCTACATGTGAAGCAACACACCCCTAAATCAGCGAACTGTGGACACGCCCCCAACATGACACTTTTAACACATAAAAAAAAATCTGAATTGTGTTTTAAACTGAACCTAAACTGGCACACTCAGAAGAACCATAATATTAATGTTAAATCATAAAAAAGAGGTAAACTATGTGCCCTTTAACTTCAGTAATATCACTTAATAATATGCACATTTTTCAATGATTTTTGTACAATACAGTTTGTAAATTAATATTTCCTGCATGTCTTTTAGTAGATATACGAGACTTTAAAACAAGTTGCTCTAATTGAATTTACACTGTAAACCTTAAGTAGATTTAATAATATAATTTTTTTCAAGATTTTGTACAAAAGTCTTTACAGAAACAGCTAAATAATGTCAGTCCATGATAAAACAGTCTCACTCACCCCCTGACCTGTAGTCTGGTTATGTGTAAATGTGTGGTAAATATGGTGTATCACTATCTGATCTGTTTTAGTGATGCGTGTATATTAAACGAACTCATACCTGATTAGGCATGGGCCGGTTTAAGATTCTGACGGTATATTAACCTTTGATAAAAATATCACGGTTTCACCATACTGTGATTACTGCTCTAAAATATGCTCTTTTTAAATGTCTGGGGAAAAAAAACCTCGATGATAAAAGATTTTCCCTTTAACCATAATATATTTTATTTTGAGAAACATTTAAAATATTTTGGAACAGCCAACATTCCAGCAGGCACAAGTCGTCAACATGACGTCAGATTGACATTGTACCCCAACGTCATGGGGATGTTGCATTTTGTTTGGAATTGAAAATCGGGTTGACATCAGAATCCAACGTCCAATCTAAAATCAACGTCTAATGATGTTACAGCTTTACGTTGAATGTTACCACTATGGTGTCTGTCAGACGTTGGATTTTGGTTGCCATATCTGACGAATAAATGTCAGTATTTGACGTCAATATGACGTTGGCTTGACGTTGGATTTTGGTTACTTTCCAACACAACCTAAAATCAACCAAATATCAACGTCGCTATTGGATGTCAAATTAATGTTGTCCTCAGACGCTGGCTAGACATTGAATTTTGCACACCTGATGTCACAATCTACATCTAGGGTTCATTCACATTTTTACTACTAAAATTCCAAAACTTTTCAATGACTTTTACAAAACGTTCACGTAAATATTCATGATCTTGTTTCTTGCTTCATGTAATGTCTACGTACTCGTGATAAGAAAAAAAAAATGCACATTCAAATTTATTACAGCATATCAAAAAGGGGACAATCCATGTATTTTATATTTATTTTCATATCTGTTAATCAGTTTTAAAAAGTATTTTTGCGTGAAAATGTTATAAATGTTGGCTTGTGTTTTCACAAGACTTAAGATTAGTACAAATTAGCCTTTAGCACGCACAATAGCTTACCTCTGCAGTTAGATACTGTTTCTGGAAACGACACTCAAAATGCATCTTGAATTACGGTGAAAGCGAGTGAAAGAAATTGCTTTGATTTGTGAAGTTATAGCATTTTTTACCCATCAAATATAGTGTCAAGTAGAAGTTCGTCTCAAATATATTCAAGTACACAGATAATTGTAAAAAAATTTCATGATTTTTCCAAAACATATGGAGTTTATTTGTTTTTCTAAAACGCCTCTTTAAAATTTCTTTTCCAGGTTTTCCAGGACTGTATGAACCCTGTTCATCTAACCTAATATTAACGTCTTATGATTAGGGCTGGGCGATAAAATCGGTATCGATATTTACTGACCAAACACCATTGTCAGTATCGATTAAAAAAAAGATTAGGCATGAAGTTTCAGTCTGAAGGCTATAGAAAGCGCGGTGTGAAAGCTACAGATGTTGATCTACCTTACAAGTTTGCTTTGATTGTTCAGCATTTGCACTTTACCATATAGCACACACTTTGCAAAATTTTATTTATCAAGTTTAAAAGTCTCTTCAACACTTATGTTTAATTTATTATAAAGAGATGAGATATTGTGTTTAAATATTTTTGTGTTTGACTATTAAAACTGCCTTTGTAATCTTGGTGGATTAAAATAGTGGTTAAAAAAAATCCCTTTTTAAGGAATTATATTACTAAATGTATTGTTAAAAATACTCAATAATTATCGGTATCGAATGATATGACACTTGATATCGTGGTTATTTTTTATGCAATATCGCCCAGCCCTACTTATGATGTTGTGTGCCTGCTGGGATGTTAGGCTAAATAACTGAAAGAAATAATTGAATTAATCATTCTAGTGTCTTCATTTATTTTAAAAACACAGATTTCTGTACAAGTTCGGCATCTCTAAAGAGCTTTTCTGCTGGTGATACTGCTGTCCTAATAAAACGTAAATAAATAAATCTTACACACACCTTAGGATGGTATAGCAGAACATTTTGGTGGATTTAACACCTTGACTTTTCCAAACCGCGGTATTCCTTGAAAACAGTTATCGTCCAATGTCTATACCTGATTTGTGTGTGTGTGTGTGTGTGTGTGTGTGTGTGTGTGTGTGTGTGTGTGTGTGTGTATTGTGTTTACAGTTAGCTGTGGCTACATCTCAGTTCTTTGTGTTGACTCTTTTATTCGCTCTGTTTGTGTATATATAGACCGAGTGTGTGTGTGTGCGTGCGTATACATGTGAGTCGTTGAATGTGAGTGTGTGTACCTTTAGCCAGAGCTACAGTGCTGTTCTCAGTGTCGATGGTGTATAAAACTCCCTCATATCGGATCTCGGCCTTTGAGATCAGACTGATCTTGCTGCCGATATAAGGCGTCCCTCCGCTCATTTTCCTGCAATATTTCACTCCCACGCGAATATTCGACTCCTCTGGCCTTCTTTGCGCTCGGTTTCACCCGACTGAAGAGCGATTTTGGTGATCTGATTTAATGTTTTCTTTCAGCCTGTGTTTAGCACGACATGGCCGAGTTCATTTTCCTCCGCACTGATCCGAGGTGCATGCTGGGTAACGCGCCTCCCCCTTCCTCGGGTGAAGTCTAGAAGGGATACAGCTGCGAGCAGAAGATTATGAGAATTATTTATAGGCCATTACTTATAAAATGACACATTAATTGTATTTTATTAACATCTACTCTTACCCCAATGCTAATCCCAACCATCACGGAAATGTAAAACCAGTAATTATACAGAGTATTATTCATATTATTTATTAAATTACCTATTAAATTCTATTTTATTAACGCCTTCCTCTACATCAACCCTAAAGCTACCTTTCAAAGTGATGTAAAATATTAATTATTGCTGCACAGGGTCATAAAAATGATGCTATATTGACGTAAGTATCCGTAGCTGTATCCCATCAAGATTTTACACCTTCTCCCCTCGGATAAAGTCTAGAAGGGATACAGCTGCGGATACTTACATTAAAGTGGCATTATATTAATTATTATTATTAATTAATAGTTTTGTGACACTGTACAACAATTATTAATGTTTTTACATCACTGTGAGGCTTGGAGTAGGGGTGGACGTTCACAAAAAACATGTTATTGGGTATTTTAATAAATGATATGAATAATACTCTGTATAATTACTGTCTTTACATTAACATAATTGATGGGTTTAGGGTTTGAGTAGGGATAGATGTTAATAAAATACAATTACTGTTTATGGAATAAATAATATAAATAATTATCGCTAACTTCCGGCCGCAGCTGTATCCCTTCTAGCACGCTGGTATCGCGAGAGCTCGCGGGATTTTGCTTTGACTCCCGTTATTTTTGGGAATTACGTAAGAGGTAAAATGCGATTAACCCCGTGGGAAGTAAATAAAGGATTCTGAGTTCTAAATCAGCAAACTTGTTTATAAATGGCTGTTAGTAAATCGTTATAAATTGTGCAAATGTTTTGTAGACCTACATTTTCATGATTTTCCTTCGGATTAGTCCCTTTATTTATCAGTGGTCGCCACAGCGGAATAACCTGCCAACTATTCCAGCATATGTTTTTTATTTACACAGCGGATGCCCGTCCAGCTGCAATACAGTAATGGGAAACACCCATACACACTCATTCACACACACACACACTCATAGACTACGGCTAATTTAGTTAATCAATTCCCCTATAGCGCATGTGTTTGGACTGTGGTGGAAACCCACGCCAACACGGGGGGACCATGCAAACTTCACACAGAAACGCTAACTGACCCAGCAGACTCAAACCAGCGACCTTCTTGCCGGCCACAGTGCTAACCACTGAGCCACCCGACTTGCGTTTTAGTATAATATAATTGTTCGATAAGCTATAATTCCAAAAGTCTCCACCACATCAGCAGCTTCTGCATCGTTTCAAAATGTATTAGTTAACAGTGGCTGTGATACTAGTGTAGTCATCTCAGTTATTGTTTGGAGAGAGCCTTGAGTTTCTGTGCATTACATGTGCGTGTCAGATTACAAAATGCACAACTGAAGAATTATTTCATCATAAATGAAGAACAAAAACACCCGAACAATATCTTGGCTACAGGAGGGGCTCTCAGTAGTCAATTCAATTCACCTTTATTTGTATCTTTTACAATCACTACTGAGAGTCCAAACACTGAAGAGCAAATCCAACGATGCGCAGCTCTACAGATCCCGAACCATGCAAGCCAGTGGTGACAGTCGTCTACATCCTCCGATCTGAAATTTAAAAATGCATCAGTAAAAGTTCCTTGTGTAAGGAGAAGTTACATTATTTATTTATTGTTGCTCTGATTTATTCACTTACATGTTTATTTCTTATTTTAATAACATTTTTTAGTTAAATATTTATGATTAATATATTTTAGATGTTTTATTTATTTGAATCTCATTTAATCAAATTTGTATTACGCTACAAATATTGTAATTCATATTATTTTAATAGGCAGCACGGTGGCGCAATGGTTAGCACAATCACCTCACAGCAAGAAAGTCGCTGGTTTGAGTCTCGGCTGGGCCAGTTGGCATTTCTGAGTTTGCATGTTCTCCCTGTGTTGGTGTGGGTTTCCTCCAGGTGCTCTGGTTTCCCCCACAAGTCCAAACACATGCGCTATAGGGGAATTGATTAACTAAATTGGCCGTAGTGTATGAGAGTGAATGTAAGAACGTTTCCCAGTGATGGGTTGCGGCTGGAAGGGCATCAACTGCATATTGCTACATAAGTTGGCGATTCATTCCGCTGTGGCAACCCCTAATTAATAAAGGGACTAAGCTGAAGGACAATAATTAAATGAAGTATTTTAATAATCTTTAAATAAGTGATTACACTGTAAAAAAAGTCCAGATTTTCACAGCATGTTACTGTAATTTTTCACAGTAAATCACATTAGTATCACGTTACTGGATTTAACTGTAAAAATTCACAGTAATGTGTTGTATTCAGAATTTTTATGTGAAGTTAATCAAAATAGCATGATTACAGCAAATTACTATAAAAAGGCTTTATCTTTTGCATGTTAGTTACAGGAATTTAAACTCTTTTTATTTCATTCAACATAGACATTAATACAAATGAACGTTTATGCTTGTGTTGGCACTTTTTTGAGATTTAGAAATAACAGAATGTTATTGCAGCCCCAAAAACTATTTGATAACATCTTCAAAAATAACTTGAAAGAAAATCCTCCTGTTTTGAAACGACATGAATGTCATGTCAATTTTCAGTTTTGGGTGCACTGCACCTTTCATTTATTTCATAACGTTAACATGGAAATATAAAATACTTTTTAATGAACATAACTTTTTGCTCAGCCAAAAATGTAATAACCTGGAACAAAAGTAATTGATTCATAAATCCAAACACTGTTAAACACCCAAAATGATTTTAAGTCAGGGTAAATGTCAGAATGACTAGCAGAGGAAAGCCTGCTTCACAGTAAAATATAGTTAATTCTACAACATACTACTGTAAAATCATAGTAATGGACTTTCAATCTACTTTGAAATGACACTATATGGCTGTAATTTCACAGTAATTTTTTTCGGGTTTTTCACCTTAACTGGATAGGACAGTAGAGAGAATAGACAGGAAAGCATGCGGAGCAGAGAAAAGGGTAGGATCAGCATAGGGCCGCGAGGTGGAATCGAACTCGTCGCCGTGAGCACCGGAGCACGTGTCGACACACCAACCACTACACCACTGGCACCAACATTTCACAGTAATTTAATCACAGTAAATTACTGTGAAGTATCTTACAGTAATTTGCTGTGAATTTACATACAGTCTTTTACTCTAAAAGTAATGCAATTATTAGCCAATTATTAGCCAGTGATTAGCCAGTGATTTTATTAGCCAGTGATTGTGAATTTAAAGTCATTTTCACAGTGTATTTATTTAAGCTATTATTTGCTTGTTTTATACTAATGTATTTATTTATAAAAAAAACTTTTGTTATTTATAAAAAAACGTTTTTTTCTTTTGTATTATTGTGCTGTATTTCATTTTATATTATTTATTTAATTTATATATTTTTTTACAAACAGTTTGATTGATCAATTCAATTCAATTCAATACAAATCTATTGCCAAAACATTTCTAAAGTTTACATTAAAAAAGAACATACATACATACATACATACATACATACATACATAAATATATATATATATATATATATATATATATATACATACATACATAGTAAACAGAGTAAATAATAGTAAAGTATTATAATAAATAGTATAATAATAATAATAATAATAATAATAATAATAATAATAAACAATAATAGCAATAAATAAATAAAATACAAACTTTAATAATCTATCTATCTATCTATCTATCTATCTATCTATCTATCTATCTATCTATCTATCTATCTATCTATCTATCTATCTATCTATCTATCTATCTATCTATCTATCTATCTATCTATCTATCTATCTATCTATCTATCTATCTATCTATCTATCTATCTATCTATCTATCTCAGAGTCCAAAAACTCACTCTACTGTACAGTAGCAGGCGATCCTCGACTGAGTTGTAACAGGGGGAACAACTGTTTGGTTTTGGCCCTCTGACGTCACGTCCATTCCCACAATGCCATAGTAACACGACTGCGCACTCGCGCTCGTGGACGCGCACCAGCAGACAGCCCATCACACACACAGAGAGAGAGAGAGTGAGAGAGAGCGAACATGGCGGGCGCCTCCGACCCTCTGGAAGACATGCTCTTCTCCGAGGTGGACGAGAAAGCCGTGAGCGATCTGGTGGGCTCCCTGGAGTCTCAGCTTGGGGGTCAGACCGATCCGTCCGCCGGGCAGCCCGAAAACACTCGCCCGGGCAGCGGCAAGCAGCAGCAGGCAGGAGCAAGAGCGCAGCTGCCCGCTCATGACTCTCCATCACAACCACAACAACAAGCACAGCAGCAGCAGAACGCGCGCAAAGCAACGCGCAACCCGGATCCAGACCCGAAAGATGTCAGCCCGGAAAAACACGCGAAAGCTCCGGAGAAGGAGAGCGCGCTCAAATCACATGGCAGCATCATTATCATCACCGCGGCTGCAGCATCCGACGCTCCTGCGCCGGGCAACAAAGGTGCGGACACCCGCAAGAAACACCCGACGCGCTCCCTGCGCTCAGCGGCACCACACAGTCTCAATGGCAACGGCGCGGCAGCATCAGCATCCGTCTCCAGCACCACCTTCACTGTGTCCAGCAACCCGCAGGCGATCGCGCTGGACCGTGGGACGCCCACCATCGCCCTGCACCGACTCCCGCGTCACATCATAGCCAGCATCGCGCAGAAGGGCAACGGCACGTCCGTGTCCGCGCTGGTCCAGCAGGGCGCGCGGGTCAACCACAGTAAAGACACCGCGGAGGCCAACGCGAAGCCCGCGCTGAGCTGCTCTCCGCCTCCGCCTGTCAAACCCGCGGTGGCTCCGGTCATCAGACCCGCGCAGACGCAGAGGCTCGTGGCGCCGCAGCTGATTGTCAGACCTCCGCCGCCACAGCAGCAGCAGCAGCAGACCACCATCCAGCTGCCACCCGGGTTCACCATCCCACCAGGTACCCAGAGCTTTCTCATTATTGCCCACTGCTGTCTGCTCTGACTGCTAGAATAACAGATGCACACTCTGAAATCACACACTGTCAAAGATTACACAAGCAAGTCAGGACAACACACGTTTTTATGCTAATTATAACTTAATTAAACTCAGTTAATGATGTTTCAAACTTTTTTAAGTTAGCTGTTTTAGGACAGTTTAAAGGCACTGACGATTCTGTTAGAATTTATCACTCATCACTGATAATATATATCAATATTTAGCAATATTTTTATCATTATAGCCCACTGCTGTCTGTTTTGACTGCAGGTTGCACTTGTTAGAGTAACTGTGAAGTGATGCACACTCTGAAATCACACACCGCAATACATTATCTGATCAATAAACATGTTTTATGTTAATTATATCTTGTTAAACTAAGTTAATATTTCAAAAGAAAGTTAAAGGACATATTTATCAACATTATTTACTCATTATAGCCCACTGCTGTCTGCTCTGACTGCAGGTTACTTTTGTTATGATGACTGTGAAGTGATGCACACTCTGAAATCACACACCAATACATCGTATGATCAATAAACTTGTTTTATGTTAATTATAACCTGTTAAACTAAGTTAATATTTCAAAAAAAAGGTTAAAGACAGATCTGTCATTGTTTACTCGCCCTTCACTTCTTCCAAACCTGCTTGACTTTCATTATTCTGATCAACATTATTTCCAGCTCTGACTGCAGGTTACACATGTTAGAGTAACTGTGAAGCGATGCACACTCTGAAATCACACACTGTTAAGAATAACACAATCAAGTCATGACAACTTATGTTTTTATGGTAATTATAACATGTTAAACTAAGTAAATCATCATTTACACACCCTCCACTTCATCCTTCTTCATTATTCTGTAAAGAAGATATTTATTCATTAACATTATTTCCAGCTCTTTCTTATTATTTCCCACTGCTGTCTGCTCTGACTGCAGGTTACACTTGTTAGAGTAACTGTGAAGTGATGCACACTCTGAAATCACACACTGCAATGCATTATATGATCAATAAACATGTTTTTATAGTAATTATCACTAGTTAAACTAAGTTAATGTTTTAAAAAAAACAAGTTAAGGACAGATCTGTCTTATTTTTGATCAATATTTTCCCACTGATTTTTTCTCATTATAGCCCACTGCTGTCTGTTCTGACTGCAGGCTACACTTGTTAGAATATCTGATGCAAACTCTGAAGTCACACACTGTAAAGGATTACACAATCAAGTCATGACAACACATGTTTTAACTTGTTAAACTAAGTTGAAAAAATTAAGTTAGCTGTTTTAAGGAAATTCTGTCATCATTTACTCGCGCTTCACTTCTTCAAACCTGAGATGTCGTATTGGGCATACTAGAATAACCCATGGTATTTTGCTTCAAGGTGAAAACCCTACTCAGTGTTTGTACTGCACAATTCCCCTTACTATGAAACACATTCTACTGGACTGTCCTGCTTTTAATGATTGCAGAAGACTCTATGAAATGAACTCTCTTAAGGACATTTTTAGCAAAGTGACACCAGAAAAGATTTTAGAATTTTGATTATGTATTAACACTTATTTAATTTATGCATTCATTTGTTTGTTGATTTTTAATAGTATATTATTGAAAGGTTCCTGCCATGAAAAAAGCCTTGGTTGCTGACATGGCATTAAATAAAAAATACATTAGCATACTCCTCCAAACCTGCCTGACATTCTTATATTCTTTAAATAGGATATTTATTAGTATTTTTCCAGCGCTTTCTCATTATTGCCCACTACTGTCTGTTTTGACTGCAGGTTGCACTTGTTAGAATAACTGTGAAGTGATGCACACTCTGAAATCACACACTGCAATACATTATATGATCAATAAACATGTTGTTATGTTATTTATAACTTGTTAAATTAAGTTAATATTTCAAAACAAGGTTAAAGACAGATCTGTCATTGTTTACTCGCCCTTCACTTCTTCCAAACCAGCGTGATTTTTATTATTCTGTCAAGAAGATATTTATTTATCAACATTATTTCCAGCGTTTTCTCATTATTGCCCACTGCTGTCTGTTTCGACTGGGTTACACTTATTAGAGTAACTGTGAAGTGATGCACACTCTGAAATCACACACACTGTAAAGAATTACATGATCAAGTCATGAAACCTTGCTTTATTGTAATCATAACTTCATAACAATCATAACAAAAGCTAGCTGTTTTAAGTCAGTTAATAAAGTTCTGTTATTATTTACTCACCCTTCACTGACGTTCATTATTCTGTAAAGAAGATATTTATTTATCAATATTATTTCCACAGTTTTCTCATTATAGCCCACTACAGTCTGTTATGACTGCAGGTTACACTTATTAGAGTAACTGTGAAGTGATGCACACTCTGAAATCACACACTAATACATTATATCAGTGTTTCCCAACCCTGTTCCTGAAGGCACACCAACAGTACACATTTTCAACCTCTCCCTAATCAAACACACCTGAATCATCTTATCATAACACCAGAAGAGACTCCAACACCTGAAGTTAATGGGTCAGAAAAGGGGGACATCCAAAATATGTACTGTTGGTGTGCCTCCAGGAACAGGGTTGGGAAACACTGCCTTATATGATCAATAAACATGTTTTATGTTAATTATAACTTTTTAAACTAAGTTAATATTAAAAAAAAGTTAAGGGACATATTTATCAACACTAGTTTCTTATTATTACCCACTGCTGTCTGCTCTGACTGCAGGTTACACTTGTTAGAATACCTGTGAAGTGATGCACACTCTGAAATCAAAACACTGTAAAACACTGATCAAGTCAACTACCTTATGTTTTTATGGTAATTATAACTTATTAAACTAAGTTACAGTTGTTCTCAGTGGCTGTGGTGCATTTCTCCCAACACTATTAACATTTGCACAACAGTTCATGCATTTCTCAAAACAATTAGTACAAACTGCAGAACCGAGTGGATAACCTGCAAAAGCGTGTCACTTGCTCAAAATGGAGAGCTCATTCCTCAAAAGCAAGTATTGATGCCAATGAAAGTATCAGTGTCATCAAGATGAAAAGTCCTGACACCATTGTTTATGAACAGGATAGTCAAATGGCCTTGTCATGTTGTCACCATGTCAGTTTATTCTGTACATCTTTTCCAATTTAATAAAGTCAGATTTTGGTGACACGTCCTGAAAATGCTCTAGACAGCACTAGATACTATTTGCACAGCCTTTTGAAAACTACAGTAAAGTTAGACATCACTGTATTTAGTGAGGTATCTGAGTACAAGACACTGAATATGTATGGTTCACATGTTTACTGCATTTGCTCTTTACAATTCTAATTTATTCACAGCAGCATTGTGCAACAGAATAAACACACACTTATTTACAACAAACATACACTTCCTTTGTGTAGAGCTGTGCACAACTGTAGACAATACTGTAGTGCATATTGGAACTATACCTACAACACACACAGGTCTGTAAATCATTGATCAAATTGTTCAGTTTAGACGACATTTTCAGGAAAAGAAAAAAGATTTAAAGATTTTTATTAAATTTTCTTGACAGATTTTACAGCTAGATCATCATTTTAGTATGTAATGACTCAAGTGATGAAATGAGGACTATTAGTTTAACATGGAATGATTATTCAGCATTCACAAGTTTAGTTCATTGTGACTGACATGACATTAGAGAATGATAATGTTATAAACAGCAGAGAGTTGTATGAAAGCAGTTTATGCATGTCCAAATGTGTTTGTAATTTGTTGGAAGGAATGAGAAACTGCTACTGTGATGTGCACAAATGACTGATTGTTGTGAGAAATGTATTATCTGTTGTGCAAATGTAAATAGTGTTGTGAGAAACGCACCAAAGCCACTGAGGAAAACTGTAATAGTGTTTCAAAAAGGTTGTTTAAAGTCAGTTAAAAAGTTCTGTTATTATTTACTCCCCTTTCGATGACATTCATTATTCTGTAAAGTAGATATTATTATTTATTTGCATTATTTCCAGCTCTTTCTTATTATTGCCCACTGCTGTCTGCTCTGACTGCAGGTTACACATGTTAGAGTAACTGATGCCAACTCTGAAGTCACACACTGTAAAGGATTACACAGTCAAGTCATGACAACACATGTTAATTATAAGTTGCTAAACTACGTTAATAATGTTTCACTGTGTTTCATGCTTCAATGTTTCATGTCATTGTTTACTTGTTACTTTACTTGTTTACTTGTTTTACTTGTCCTTATTTCAAACCTTGTTGACTTTCTTTATTCTCTAAAGAATAACTTATATTAAGTCTGTTTAAAGAAGCTGAAAATTCTGTCAGCATTTTCTCACCCTTCACTTCTTGTAATTCTGCTTGACTTCCATTATTCTGATGAACACAAAAGAAGATATTCATATCATTTCCAGCTCTTTCTTATTATTGTCTGTTGTTCGCACATCTTAGAATAAGAGTAAAATGATTGAAACTCTAAAGAATCTCAATAGCAGAAGTCTGAAATTGATGTGACGAATCTAAAAAAATACTGGGTTTTTTCATAACCCAATGGGACATCGAAAGCTCAGGTTTTGAAGAGTTCAGATAAAAAAAATAAAAAAAAATCTCTGATCCTTAACTAACAGTAGGTGGCAGTAATACTCTGTTTAAGAATGCAAACCACCAATAAAACAAGAAGAAGAAGGAAGAAAATAACCCAGTGGGTGGTCAAACATGTACAAACCCAATTGACAAAACCCAATGGACAAACCCAAAAGTAGGGGTGGCATGGTGGTCTCTGATTCGAGTCCCGGCTAAGTCAGTTGCCATTTCTGTGTGGAGTTTGCATGTTCTCCCCGTGTTGGCGTGGGTTTCCTCCGGGTGCTCCGGTTTCCCCCACAGTCCAAACACATGTGGTACAGGTTAATTGGGGTAGGCTAAATTGTCCGTAGTGTATGTATGTGTGTGTGAATAAGTGTGTAAGTGTTTCCCAGTGATAGGCTGCAGCTGGAAGGGCATCCGCTGCATGAAACAAAGGCTGGATGAGTTGGCAGTTCATTCCGCTGTGGCGACCCCAGATTAATAAAGGGACTAAGCCGAAAAGAAAATGAATGAATATGAGTGTGAATGAGTGTGTATGGGTGTTTCCCAGTACTAGGTTGCAGCTGGATGGGCATCCACTGTGTAAAACATATGCTGGAATAAGTGGCGGTTCATTCCACTGTGGCGACATCTGCAATAGAGACTAAGCCAAAGCAGAATGAATGACTGAAAATCCAATTGTAGGTCAATTTTTTTCAGTTGGATTCAACTTACACTTATGATTGAGTTTGTCCATATTTGACCCAACAACCCAGCATTATTGCAACACTTTATCAGCAGACGTCATGCTGTTGTGAAGAGTTCATCTGAATTGAATTGGGTTTATTTGACACATGAGTAATTAAAAGCTAAACAACTCTATTACTTCTCTCTCGTCAAGGATAACACAATACATTTTCAGTAACTTATTTCCAATGTGGTCCTTGCTTTTAAAAGATAATAATATAGTCCATATGCAAACCCATCCATAAAATGAGCACTTGTTGACGCACTTTATTCAAGTCCTACTTGAATTAATCCTTAGAAATGCAAAACAATATCCAAGCATTTAAAGGCACAGTTCACCAAAACTCAGAAATGTACTCGCTATTTCAATTTCTTTATTGTGTTGAACACAAAAGAAGATATTTTGAAGAATGTTGAAAACCTGTAACCATCGACTTCCATAGTATTTATTTTTCCTGCTAACATTCTTCAAAATATCTTCTAACAACGACCACAAAAAGATCTTAAAGGTTTTTATTATTCTAATAGCAGATTCTGCAGTCAGAAAAATCCAAAAGTGTCTGTCGTTGATTGTAGTTGTATGTTTTTAGTCATGCTTTGCTGTATTTGTTTCTGTTGGTGGTCTCAGGATAATAACTGCTGTTGTGTTTGTGTTTGAGGGATGGTTCTGGTGCGCACAGAGATGGGTCAGCTGGTGATGGTTCCTCAGCAGGCTCTGGCTCAAGCTCAGGCTCAGAACAGCATCTCACCGCGGCCCTCCACACCCACCAGCGTGGCCACTTTCAGAGTCACAACCCCACAGGTACTTACTACCCATAATGCACTAGAGCTGCAGTAAATCTGGCACATGCATGGGTAATGTTTCTCTTAAAGGGACAGTTCACCTAAAAGTGAAAGTTCAGTCATTATTTACTTTCAAACCTTCTGTTTCTTTCTTCTGCTTAGCACAAATGAAGATATTTAGAAAAATGTTGGAAGTCTGTAACTATTGACTTCCAATTGTTTTTCCTACTATGGAAGTCAAGGGTTACCGGTTTCCAGCTTTCTTCAAAATATCTTTTATTGTATTCAACAGAAGATAGAAATTCATAAAGGTTTGGAACGACATTGGAAATAGTGAGTAAATGTTCAATTTTGAGTGAACTACCCCTTTAAATGTGTGTTAAAGTAGTATATAGTAGTAAAGTAGCATATACATTACCTGACAAAAGTCTTGTCGTCGATCCCAGTTTTAAGAGCAACCAAAAATAGCTTGTAGTTGATCATATGGAGTGTCAGAAGGTGGATTTATCTGCTGAATCATGTTGATCTGCATCCCAATCATTACAAATACTGCAGAAGACCTACTGGAACCCGCAACAAGCCAAGATTCTCATAGAAATCAGTCAAATTTGGTGAAGGGAAAATCATGGTTTGGGGTTACATTCAGTATGGGGGTGTGTGAGAGATCTGCAGAGTGGATGGCAACATCAACAGCCTGAGGTATCAAGACATTTGTGTTGCCCATTACATTACAAACCACAGGAGAGGGCAAATTCTCCAGCAGGATAGCGCTCCTTCTCATACTTCAGCCTCCACATTAAAGCTCCTGAAAGCAAAGAAGGTCAAGGTGCTCCAGGATTGGCCAGCCCAGTCACCAGCCATGAACATTATTGAGCATGTCTGGGGTAAGATGAAGGAGGAGGCATTGAAGATGAACACAAAGACTCTTGATGAACTCTGGGAGTCCTGCAAGAAGGCTTTCTCTGTCATTCCAGATGACTTTATTAATCAGTGATTTGAGTCATTCAGAGATGTATGGATGCAGTCCTCCAAGCTCATGATGGAGTCAGACACAATATTCATTCTGTTTCCACTGCAGCATGACCACATATTCTAGACTGGACATTATTTCTGTTCAAGACTTTTGTCTGAGCAAATTCAGACCTTACTGTCCTAATGAAATCATTCAATAATCAAGCCATGATCATGTTTTATTCTGGTCAAATAAGCGTAATCTAGAGGCCTTTACCTTTCATATGAGCCACTTCTGATACCAAATGATCAACTAGAAATCAAGTTATTATTTGCTGTTCCTAAACTTGGATAGCCGACAAGACTACTGTCAGTATACTAGTGTATAGTCCATGAACAAAATACAAAGTCTATGGTTTCATATTATGCTCTATTTTATGTTTTTACAAAGCACATTGTTTACTGTAATGCTTTTTCCTCATTTTGGATGAGCATAATATTACACACCAGCACGGGACATGAATAACAGCATGGAGAGAAAGTTGCACACTTGAAACTACAGTGTTTACATTTAGCATTTTAATTAGCAAAATTGTGTGGTCAATAAAATATGGTCAATATGGAAAAATGTGAAAAAAAGTAATAATAATATAATATATTGTTCTCGTGATATGAAATGACACACGGTTGAAGGCAGAATTATTACCCCTCCTGTTAAATTTGAATTATTTAAGATTTTTTTCGCCAATTATTTTTAACAGAGGGAAGATGTTTTTTCTATCATAACATATTTCTATCATATTTCTAATAACTTCTAAAACTTCTAATTTCTAATAGATTTATTTTATCTTCGCCATGATGACAGTAAGTAATATTAGACTAGATATTTTTCAAGAATAGTATACATCTAGTATATATCTATACAATAGTATATATCTAGTATACTTCTATACAGCTTAAAGTGACATTTAAAGGCTTAACTAGGTTAATTAGGGTAAAGTTAGGGTCATTAGGCAAATCAATGTATAACTGTGGTTTGTTCTGTAGACAATTCAAAACAAATATTGCTTAAAGGGGCTAATAATATTGAGACCTAAAATGATTTTTTAAAAATTAAAATTTTATTTATATTTATTCTAGCCGAAATAAAACAAATAAGACTTTCTCCAGAAGAAAAAATATTATAGGAAATACTGTGAAAAATTCCTGAATCTGTTCAACATCATTTGGGAAATATTTGAAAAAGAAAAAAAAAATTCACAGGAGGGCGAATAATTGTGTGTGTCACTTATAAATATGATAAAATGATTTCCTAGATCAACAGTATTTGTCTGCACTCCAGTGCTGCTGTTGTTTTACTCAGACTACGTGTTTTGATGAAGTGCATTTCTTATCCATCTTTCTTAATTTGATCAATTGCAATCCATTCATTCATTCATTCATTCATTCATTTTCCTTCAGCTTAGTCCCTTTATTTATCAGTGGTTGCCACAGCAGAATGAACCGCCAACTAGTTCATTTTACGCAGTGGATGCCCTTTTAGCTGCAACCCAGTACTGGGAAACACCCATACACACTCATTCACACACACACACACACACACACACACACACACACACACACACACACACACACACACACACACTCATACACTACGGACAATTAAGTTCATTCAATTCCCCTGTAGCGCATGTGTTTGGACTGTGGGGCAGGAGAACATGCAAACTCCACACAGAAACACCAACTGGCCCAGCCGGGACTTGAACCAGTGACCTTCTTGCTGTGAGGGCAAAGTGCTAATTGGGAGCTTGATCTTTCTTACAACAACTTTTAATCTTAAAAAAAAAAAGTTACTACAAAATACACTACAAATACACTTCAAAAACCTTGTACATGTTCTGTTATTTTACAGACTTATTTCTCTAGATTTTATCATTTCTTATACATTATATCACTGTGCCGACCATTTGCAATCCAAAATAGTCATTCGTATATATAATAATAAAGACAATAAGACATTTTTAAGCACTCAGTGAATGAGTGTGTATGGGTGTTTCCCAGTACTGGGTTGTGGCTGGAAGGCTATTCTATCCATAAAACATGTGCTGGAATAGTTGGCAGTTTATTCCGCTGTGGTGACTGATATAACTGATAAATAAGAGATTATTTTTGATACACACACATCTAATTATGATCTGGAAGTGTGATTATAGATCTAGGGCAGGGCTTCTCAACCCTGTTCCAGGAGATCGACCTTCCTGAAGAGTTCAGCTCCAGCGCTGATCAAACACATTTGAACCAATTAATTAAGACCTGAACAGCACTTGATAATTACAGGCAGGTGTGTTTGATGATATGGGTTGCAACTGAAATCTGCAGGAAGGTCGATCTCCGTGAACAGGGTTGGTCACCCCTGATCTAGGGCATATTTCTTCAGACTCTGGGTCATGACCTCCACCAGGGGTCATCAGAGTTCACTTCAGATTTCACTAGAAACTGTATTCGGGTCCTTCACTGTGTTACTGCTGTCAAAACGTTCATTCTCTGTGTAAATATTAATAATCGTCATCAACAGAGAGAGCGATGATGTTCATATTGTGATACAGTGTAAATAATATCCGTAAATTAGCACTTTTCTGTATTTTTTTCTCGTTTATTTCCTCTTTTAAATTGCATTATGGGATCTTTATCTTTATTCCAACAACTTTTAACCTTCAAAATATATATTTTTTAACTTTTATTGTCTTTTTTAATAGTGTAAAGTGCTATATTGTCTGTGTTGGTGTTGTATATTACGCTAGAAAAACCTTGTAGTAAACTGCAGCACATTTCTGTTATTTTACAGACTTATTTAACTATATATTATTATTTCTTATACATTATATTGATTAAAACGACTAAAATCTCAATAAAAGTCACTGTAGAGTTGAGTTTTCAACATCAAAAGTGGACAGAGCAGAGATCAACATCCCATAATGCAATTCACAACTGTAAATAAATGGAAAAAAACACTTGTGAAGCAATGTTGGCTGTAGTAAGTCTGCTGAAAAAGTAAAGTAAGTGATTACTCTTCAGTTTTAGCTCATTTAATTAGTGACCACCCAATCAGAGTCTGAATATCTGCTCAGGTTTTCACTCATTCATTGTGTTTTAAAGACTAAACGTTTACACCTCGACACAGTTGTAGAATTCATTAGAGCTGAAAGAATGTTTTACCAGTTTATTTTCATTCATTCATTCATTCATTCATTCATTCATTCATTTTCCTTCGGCTAAGTCTCTATTTCAGAGGTCGCCACAGCAAAATGAACCACCAACTATTCTACCATATGTTTTACCCAGCAGATGCCCTTCCAGCTGAAAGCCAGTACTGGGAAACACCCAAACACACTCATTCACACACACTCTCATACACTACGGCCAATTTAGTGAATCAACTAAATTGATTAACCAGTTTGGACTGTGGGGGAAACCGGAGCACCCGGAGGAAACCCACACCAACACGAGGGGAACATGCAAACTCCACACAGAAACGCTAAGTGACCCAGCCGGAGCTCGAACTAGTGACATTCTTGCTGTGAGGCTACAGTGCTAACCACTGAGACACAGTGCCACCTAGATTATTTATTAATAATTAAAAGATGAAGATGTATGTTTTTAAAATGTATTTATGCAATGAAGATCATGTTATTTTATGTTTGATTTGTTGTTTCTGTACTCGGATACTGTAAAACTCTCCAGAAAACCATAAAGCACTGGTTATTGGACTTTTGTTTTTGCGATGTTATTTAAATATGCTTTTAATTTGTAATATTTTATGAAAAAGCGCTGCATAAAAGACTTGATCGTCCCTGTTGATCTAAATTAATTAAATCTTTCCAAACAGAGCTATCGACATCATCTGGTGAAGTTACATTCATATCGCAGGAAAACAAAATATCGCAATTTCAGATCTTTACATAGATCATAATTTAATAAACTTATTAAAAGACATATCTACTTGAAAATATTGAAGTGATACTAACACATCAGAAATCTTGACTTCCAGTAATTACTTTTTTTATATATATAATATAAAAGTATATGCTGAAACTGGCATCTTTACAACATTATCATCATGTGTGTGCGCTGAAAATGTGTTGTTTAGTTTGATGAACGGTATTGATTGATGAATGTATAAATACGCTTCACTGCTGACATCTAGCGCTGAACTATAGTAATTACACCTGAAATCAGCCTTCAAAACTGATGTTGCATTGTATGGACGTGTTTTATTATCTTGCTTTGTTTATTAATTAATTCATTCATTTTCTTTTCGGCTTAGTCTCTTTATTAATCAGGGGACGCCACAGCGGAATGAACCGCCAACTTATCCAGCATGTTTTATGCAGCAGATGCCCTTCCAGCTGCAACCCATCACTGGGAAACACCCATACACTCTTGCATTCACACAATTCAATCTGAATTCAATTTATCTTTATTTCTATAGCGCTTTTGCAATGTAGATTGTGTCAAAGCAGCTTAACATAGAAGAATGAAAGTATATTATAATTATAAGTTATAAACACACATACACTTCGAACAATTTAGCTCACCCGAATCACCTATACAACGTGTTTGGACTTGAGGGGGAAACTGGAGTAACTGGAGGAAACCCACGCCAACAAAAGGAGCACATGCAAACTCCACACAGAAACACCAACTGACTCAGCTGAGACATGAACTAGTGACCTTCTTGCTGTGAGGCGATCGTGCAACCCACTGCGCCACCGTGACACCTGCTTTGTATATTAATTGCTGTTATTCATTTATTTATTAGTCTATAGACAGATACAGGTCCGCTAAGAAAACCCAGTTAGTCTATAGTGTTTTTATTTATTTATTTATTTATTTATTTATTTATTTATTTATTTATTTATTTATTTATTTATTTGTTTGTTTATGTATTTATTTATTTTATTTATTTATTTATTTATTTGTTTGTTTGTTTATTTATTTATTTATTTATTTATTTATTTATTTATTTGTTTGTTTGTTTATGTATTTAATTTATTTATTTATTTATTTATTTATTTATTTATTTGTTTATGTATTTAATTTATTTATTTATTTATTTATTTATTTGTTTGTTTATGTATTTAATTAATTAATTAATTAATTTATTTGTTTGTTTGTTTATGTATTTATTTATTTTATTTATTTTATTTATTTTATTTATTTATTTATTTATTTATTTATTTATTTATTTATTTATTTATTTATTTATTTATTTATTTATTTGTTTGTTTATGTATTTATTTATTTTATTTATTTATTTATTTATTTATTTATTTATTTATTTGTTTATGTATTTAATTAATTTATTAATTAATTTATTTATTTGTTTGTTTATGTATTTTATTTACTTATTTATTTATTTATTTATTTATTTATTTATTTGTTTGTTTGTTTATGTATTTATTTATTTTATTTTTTATTTGATTTTATTTTCCCCATGTCTATAAAATATTTCTCCTGGATTCGATATCAGGATCTTTGATAGTCTCACATAACTAAATTTTTAAATAAATTAATTAATAATTTATACACAATTTTTAAAAAATTTAATTGAGTCTTACGTGACTGAACGGTGTCTCAGTGGTTAGCACTGTGGCCTTACAGCAAGAAGGTTGCTGGTGCGTCAGTTGGCATTTCTGTGTGGAGTTTGCATGTTCTCCCCGCGTTGGCGTGGGTTTCCTCCACAGTCCAAACACATGCGCTATAGGGGAATTGATTAACTAGTGATCGTAGTGTGTCAGTCTGTGTGTGAATGAGTGTGTATGTGTGTTTGCCAGTACTGGGTTACAGCTGAAAGGGCATCGGAATAGTTGGCGGTTCATTCCACTGTGGTGACCCCATTGAACAAAGGGACTAAGTCGAAGGAAAATGAATGAATGAAAGAAATTGAGTCTATATTGATATATTCAAGAACTACTTGTAATAAAACAGTCTAAATGCATTACGTTACATTCCATTAATTAAGATTAACTAACAATAAACAATGCTTTTGTATGATAAATAGTCTTAGTTTAAGTTTAATTAACGCTTTTAGTAATGTTTTTTAAAAAGTGTCATTTTTTTACATTATTTAATGCACTTAATAAACTAATATAAAGTATAAAGAGTAGTATTTCTATTAATTCACATTAACAAAGAAATTAAATGCTGTAAAACACACACTGCTCATTGTTAGTTCACGTTTGTCAATGCAACGATAATTATTCAAATGAGACATTATTGTAAAGCAGGGGTTCTCAACCCTGTTCCTGGAGATCTACCTTCCTGCAGATTTCAGTTGCAACCTATATCAAACACACTTGCCTGTGTTTATTAAGTGCCGTTCAGGTCTTAATTCATTGGTTTGTGTGTGTTTGATCAGCGTTGGAGCTGAACTCTCCAGGAAGGTAGATCTGCTGGAACAGGGTTGAGCAGCCCTGCTGTCAAGCATTACCAGATTTAAAGTAAATGGCCACTAGGCGTCCTCATTACATTATTTTATTTATTTTTATGTTTTTCTTATGTTAAATATGTAAAGAGCGATTTTTACTAATAATCAATTATTGTAATTATAGCTAGTGATCATGTTAGAGCAGTAATTATTATGATTGTTGTAGATTTTTGATGTAAAAAAGCGCCAGTGTGTGAGGATGTAATGTTCACTGATGACCACTAGATGGAGACACACACTCATGTTTACCAGCGGCTCCATGTCTGAACACGAGAACTAAATCTTACAGAAGTTTTTCAGAATGATATTCAGACATCGAGTGTGTTTTGTTTCACACTTGCCTTTATGCAGATTTCACCCAAACTGAGATATTTTCTAAAGTGGAATAAAAACAGTTTTTCACAGTGCCAAAAATGGGTCAGTTAGCGTTTCTGTGTGGAGTTTGCATGTTCCCCCTGTGTTGGTGTGGGTTTCCTCTGGGTGCTCCGGTTTCCCCCACAGTCCAAACACATGCGCTATAGGGGAGTTGGGCAAGCTAAATTGTCCCTAGTGTATGTGTGTGAGTGAGAGTGTATGGGTAGTTTCCAGTGATGGGTTGCTGCTGTAAGAGCATCCGCTGTGAAAAACATATGCTGGATAAGTTGGCGGTTCATTCCACTGTGGCGACTGCAGATTAATTAAGGGACTAACCTAAAAAGAAAATGAATGAATGAATGTGTTGAGACAACATGAAGGAATTGTGTGAAACCCAGCACAGATTACAGTTTTTAAAAACACTGGGTTGTTGTAAAATATGATCAAAACCCAATCATTGGGTTAAAAAGATTTATTTGAACTTAATAAAAAAAAAACATTAACCCAATGATTGGGTTTGTCCATATTAGACTCAACATTGTGTTACATTTAGAGCATCTATATACAGTAATGTGCATATTTATCAGAAAGCTGATAGTAAAGAAGTTAGAGGATTTAAAAAAACAAACTACTCTCCAAAGATGCTGGGTTATATTAAGACAACGTTGGGTTTGTCAATATTTGCTAATTTTAATAAAATTTAAATGACAATATTTCAACCCGGGCGTCACGGTGGCACAGTGGGTAGCACGATCAGCAAGAAGGTCACTGGTTCGAGCCTCAGCTGGGTCAGTTGACATTTCTATGTGAAGTTTGCATGTTCTCCCCGTGTTGGCGTGGGTTTCCTCTGGGTGCTCCGGTTTCCCCACAGTCCAAACATATGCGCTATAGGTGAATTGGGTAGGCTAAATTGTTCGTAGTGTATGTGTTTGAATGGGAGTGTGTGAGTGTTTCCCAGTGGTGGGTTGCAGCTGGAAGGGCATCCGCTGCGTAGTACATATGCTGGATATGTTGACGGTTCATTCTGCTGTGGCGACCCCGGATTAATAAAGGGACTAAGCTAAAAAGAAAATGATTGAATGAATATTTCAACCCAGCTCTTAGGTTTGTCCACATTTGACCCATAAATTGGGTTAAAAGAAACCAGCATTTATTACTGTCATTTATTAATTTTTCTTCGTTTTAGTCCTTTTATGCATCCGGGGTCGCCACAGCGGAATGAATCGCCAACTCATCCAGCATGTTTTACACAGCAGATACCCTTCCAGCCGCAACCCAGTACTGGGAAACATCATGCACACTCGTTCACAGACACACTCATACACTACGGCCAATTTAGTTCATCAATTCCCCTATAGTTTAGACTCTGGGGGAAACCGGAGCACCCGGAGGAAACCCACGCCAACACTGCCAACACTGCCAGTGCCATCTGGCCCAGCCGTGACCCGAACCAGTGACCTTCTTGCTGTGAGGCCACAGTGCTAACCATTGAGCCACCATGTCGCCTATTTATTAGTGTGTTAAAATTAAAATAGCTAAAAGCCTGTATAGACAAATGTGTGGTTAAAATGATCCACAGGAGCTAATTTCCCATGTTAAGCTGTTTTGACACAATCTACATTGTAAAAGCACTACAGAAATAAACATGAATTAAATTAATTTGAATCGTGGTTAGCTATAATATGATAGTCACAGTTTTGAACCTTTCAGTCATTTTATTAGTATTTTTGTCAGTGGTATTTTTAAATTGCTACGGTAAAGTCTAGAAGGGATACAACTGCAGATACTTGGGCATGTGCACATCCAAATAGCAATAGCATCCAATATCCAAACTGTTCTAACATTATTGTTAGGGGTCGATGTTTATAAAGCACAATTTAATGGGTAGTCTAATAAATAATTCTCTGTATCGCTCAGTTTTTACCAAAGTTGTTATAGTTTCACATGTTTAAATCAGTTTTTATTTTGATTTTATTTTTAAATTTGCTGCAAATTTCACTTTAGTTTTAGTTTGTTCCATTAATAGCTTTAGTTTAGTTTTTCAGCGAAAACGTTTGCAATTAGTTTTTATATATTTAGTGTTATGACCCTGGTCTAGGGTCAAGGACGTAAAATGTGAAGCCTATACCTCAGAGAGGACACACAAAAAATAATAAACAAAAAGTGAACTCTACCTAAACATCCACAATAAAACTACATACACCTTACAAAGAAAATAACAGAAATAAAAAAATACAACACGACACCTCACCACTAAAGTGTAGAATCCAACCCCTACTGCTTCAAACCATGTGTACATACAATATTTGTACAGTGACAACAAACAAAGCCAAAACAAATCTTACAGGGCAGGGAAATTTACACACACAGCACAGGAAAACACACTCCACAACAAGTATCCCAAATAATTGTATATTTTAACAACTCCAAACTACACACCATCCAACTTGCTTTCCGCTCTCCCCGACCGTTCCACTTTTTAAAAGAGGCCCTACGTCGCTCCAGCCAATCTCTGGTGATGTCGCCGACATAATTAGGGTGGGACCTGTGATGAGGGAAAGAGCGGGAGAGAGGGAGAGAGAGCACACAGGGGGACAAAGACACACACACAGACTTGCGTACGCAACATTAGTTTGAGTTTTAGTAATTATTTAGCAGTGTTAACAGACATTCAGTGTCTATAAAGTGAAGTTTATTTATAAACTCATTTCGAGAGGATCACGTGCTTATGATTGACCACAGCTGGTCCTGCATTAGCTAACACATGATTCACCAATCAGATCATTCCTAACTCACTATAAATAACCAGAGTTTCTTACCTCAGTTATCTTCATCTTGAAGAATTCCCCCACTCCACCCCTACTCCTCCACCCTTTTCCTTGATATGACAACCCAGTGGTTAGCACTGTTGCCTCGCAGCAGGAATGTCACTGGTTCAAGTCCTCACCAGGCCAGTTGACGTTTCTACCGGAGTTTACATGTTCTCCCTGTCCTTGCGTTGATTTCCCCCGGGGTTCCCCTGTTTCCTCCCACCATCCAAAGACATGCAACAGGTGAACTGACCAAATCAATTTAGCACCATAGATGAGCTCTCAGTCAGGAGTATATCTCTTCACAGCAATCCCTAATCTGCCATTCGCCATAAACAAGCAGGGGAGTTCTCGAGACCTACCTGAGCTCAAACTCCCCTCTCGCCCTTCAAACGGGAGGGAACCCCGGGGCTCGAGGATCTTATGAGCTCATTGCTGTCTCCCGGTACAGCATGCCCAACGCTCTTTATAATCAATCATGAGCTAAGTGTGAACTCTTGAACTACTGTTATTGAATACTGCATATAGAAACAGGGTTGCAATTTATGTTGCCAGATTGAGGTAAAACGTGCTTCGAGATTTGCATATTTCATCAGTTGTGTGATGAGCTTCAAACAAGATCTGGCAAGGTAGCACGATCGCCTCACAGCAAGAAGGTCACTGGTTCGAGCCTCAGCTGGGTCAGTTTGCATTTCTGTGTGGAGTTTGCATGTTCTCCCTGTGTTGGTGTGGGTTTCCTCTGGGTGCTCCGGTTTCCCCCACAAGTCCAAAGACATGCAGTATAGGGGAATTGATTAACTGAATTGACCGTAGTGTGTGTGTGTGTGTGTGTGTGTGTGTGTGTGAGAATATAAGAGTGTATGGATGTTTCCCGGTGTTGGGTTGCACCTGGAAGGGCATCCACTGCATAAAAACATATGCTGGATAAGTTGGTGGTTCATTCCGCTGTGGCGACCCCTGATTATTAAAGGGACTAAGCCGAAAAGAAAATGAATGAATGAATGAAGATCTGGCAACTTGACAAACATGGACAGAAAGTGTTTTTTCATAACTAGATTGGGCCACACGAATAACAGGAGTTTCCCGGGAGAAATAACAAAATGGGAGGGTGGTGGGACATGGGTGTGAAATACAGGAGACTCCCAGGAGTGTTAGCAGGTATATGAACCTAACCTAACCTTTATTTTGACTTTATTTAACATAAATGCTTTCTGACCAGTAGTTTTAGTCTTCGTACTACTTTATAGGCACTACTACAGGGATTAATATAAGATCGTAAATAGGGAGTTTGTTACAATCCCCTTAATTGACCTGCTACTTCATCTTTACTTTAATGAAGTGTCATTTCATGAGTAGTTTTAGTCATAATTTTGCTGTTATCAATGCAATCAGTTAGTAGTAGAGTTCTAGTGTGTGTGGAGTTTGTGTTTTTTATTCCCCGGCGCTTCTCCTCATCCTGCTGTCAGTCTTTGTGCGGAAGACGCTCCTCTTTCCTCCTCTTTCCTTGAATCATTTATCCTCCAACTGCCTGAGCGCTTTAAAAGACACTTCCACTGCGAGCGCGTCGCCGTCAGCGCACGCGCGTGTGTGTGCGCGGCCCCGAGCGGTTCCGCGTGTCTGCAGGGGCCCGGAGACGCGCATCTGTGTGTGTTGAGTTTGGCACTGATCTCGGAGCCCCTCACAGCAGGGATTTACAGCCGGGTGTACCCTGCAGACACACACGCACAGATATCAGGGCTCACAGGACAAGCATGGGGATCTCTGTCAGGAGCAGCAGGTCATACGAACAACACAAAAAATATGATTTATTATATTTAAACATCTATAGAGAAGTATTATATAAGGATTGTGCGATAAATTGCACACACAAACACTTGTACAGCTATCTTTATGGGGACTTCCCATATCTGTAATGATTTTTCTACTGTACAGACTGTATATTCTCTTCTCTACCCCCTAAAACCAATCCTCACACAAAACAATCAGCAGTTTTACATGTTAAAAATACTTCATTCTGTCTTAGGCCTCCTTTCCACTGCACATGACAAACAGCAAGCAACAGACCGGAAGTCATTCATTTCCAATGGAGAGTAGTCCGGGAGCTGCGTGGAGTTCTGATCATCTACGTATGTGGAAAATTCGGATCCAATTTGAGCTGCGGATCCGTTGAAATATTTGAACTCCTGCGACTAGACTAGTATTCGACCGGCTGACCGGATGTGATGTATTCCAGTGTTGTCCGAGCAGGTCCGTGTGCGCGAGATGAGAAATAGTAGTTTATTCGGTTATCTTTTAAGTCAGAAAATGTCTAAATAAAAAAAAAAACATTTCTATTTACAAATGTAAGTAATAGAGTAATAAAAAAATTACATTTTTTATGTTGTCTCCACATTCCCTCCAATATTTTTAGCGGTCTATGAATTTCTAGTATTCGTTCATCCATTCAACCATGGTGAACGCACAGAGAACAAAGGCTCTTGCTTTTGCACTCCTTTATTTCGGACACTGCGAGAACACCTTCTCTCCCATGATGCATGTCAGAACTGAAAGTTCTGTGCATCTGCCACAAGGGGGCGTATTTCGACAGTCGTGTCCAAATGAGGTGTGCAGTGGAAAGGCGGCTTTAATATGCAGAAATGTACACAGCGGCCTCTGGTGGACTTGACATGGAAATGACACGTATGGGAATAAGTGCCCCAGTAACGTATTCAACCCAGGCTCATTCTGAAAACGTAGTCCTGCGGATGTTTCTGCAGACCTCGAATTATATAACCGGGGGTTTTTAAACGAACGCTATGGGGCAGTGTGACGCCGTTCCTTTTTGCAATTACCGGCTGACCGCTTACCACGTATGGAGGGCTTTCCCGCAGCAACCAGTTTGTCCAGTTAGCTTGTCGTGTACGTCGCGGACTTGAGATGCAGAGAGGAGAACACGACGATGACAGGGTGTGAGTCCGGGGAAGAACGGGTCCAGAAATCATGTAAGACAAAACAGAATCCAAAAAATAAAATTAACGAGTGAATGACAGGGTGAGAATGTGGTAAAATCTGAAAATGTGGTAAAAATCAGACGAGAGCTTTTCTTTTTCTGGACGGCTTTTGTAAATTTGAGATTGTCAAAAACGTACAAGGTGCCCCATAGTGTATTTTTGAAAACAAAAACTGCAGGAAGACATAGGTCAGAGTACATATTTGTCGGTTCTCAAAAATGTAGCCCTGGGCACATGTTTTGCAATGGCGTTAGGCTGTAAATATAAGACATTAGTCTCATAGACATTAGACATTAGAGCTTAGTCCCTTTATTTATCAGGGGTTGCCACAGTGGAATGAACCGTCAACTATTGCAGCATATGTTTTACACAGCGGATGCCCTTCCACCCACAACCCAGTACTGGAAAACACCCATACACACTCATTCACACACACACACACACTACGGCCAATTTAGTTAATCAATTCCCCTATAGTGCATGTGTTTGGATTGTGGGGGAAACCGGAGCACCCGGAGAAAACCCACGCCAACACGGGGAGAACATGCAAACTCCACACAGAAATGCCAACTGACCCAGCCGAGACTTGAACCAGCGACCTTCTTGCTGTGAAGCGATCGTGCTACCCACTGAGCCACCATGCCACCAAGTGCAGAAATGTAGATGCTGGTATAGTTTACTCTCTGTTAAACACCACTAACCAGTGTCTACCAGTGCTGTGATGAGCTTCAGAAAAGCTCTGTGTTTTCAGATGCTGTGACTCTGTGTGTGTTTTCCTCCTTTCTCAATCGTCTGTCTTTCTCTGTTTTTTCCTTTTGTCTGTATTTTCTCCTGCAGTCTCCTGTTAGCGCTCCGGCTATTCGTCCTGCTCCTGCAGCTCAAACGAAACTGGTCCAGTCCAGTTCCCCAAGTCCCGCGGCCCAGACCAGCACCACACCCGGACCCACTGTGAGCATCACCTGTCCCACATTTCTCTCTCTCTCTCTCACTCTCTCTCTCTCTCTCTCTCTCTCTCTCTCTCTCTCTCTCTCTCTCTCTCTCTCTCTCTCTCTCTCTCTCTCTCACTCTCTCTCTCTCTCTCTCTCTCTCTCTCTCTCTCTCTCTCTCCTCTCTCTCTCTCTCTGGGCTCTATCATATACCCGGCACAATAAGGTGCAAGAGGTGTTTGGTGTGATGTGTTGCTATTTTCAGACCAGCGCAACAGAAATTTTCACGTTTTGCGCCACGTTGTTTAAATAGCAAATCCGTTTGTGCCACTTTGTGGATTCATGTGTGTACTGGTCTATAAAGGAGGTGTGTTAAGGCGCATTGTTGGTGCGTAGCTATTTTGAGGAACTGAAATAAACCCCGCCATTAACCAAATAAAAGCTGCTCTAAAGTCCAGCGGAGAGTGTGTTAGTAATGCGCCTATGCAGGTCCAGATGCGTACACACTGCTTAATACACACAGGATGATCAGCGACACACAAATATCTTTACAGATGAAAACAATTAAAGGATTAAAATGTTACAGAAATTATTATTTTCTACATAAATATAAACACCACAGCCTTTAGGCCTTCTTTATATCGGGGGCTTTTTCAGTTTATTCACGACAATCTGCATTAGTATAATATTATTATTATCAGTATTATTTATTATATGCAGATTTATATTTGTTTTAATATAAACAAGTTTAGATTTGTCCTCCTGTGTGGGATTTTGGAGACATCTGCATCACCATATGGGGCATAAGAACAGGACGTGTGTTTGGATACAACTCAGTTTTTGACCACACATCATTATTATTGTTCATTTATTTCTTTGCTGGAAATTAGAACTGAATTTAGAAATAGTTTTGAAACAAATCTTTGTGCTTAACAAAGGAAATTAAATATGTCGGCTAATGGATGTGTTCAGTGGAGTGAGTTTAGTAAAGGAGTAGAGTAAAAGTAAAGTAAAGAGACTGAATGGAGGAGGCTCATTCTTTATCCTCGCGCTGCAGATGCTCTGTTGAACTGTTTTCTCGCTAGTGAAGCGTTCAGTTTTTACTCTTATAAAGTCCACCATGTAAATAGCAAATGCGCCATAGCACAACACAGCTGACT
>NC_079452.1:26544328-26554328 GCF_903798145.1 Danio aesculapii | reverse complement strand
CATTATTATTATTATCATTATTATTATTATTATTATCATTATTATTATTATTATTATCATTATTATTATTATCATTATTAAATGTTTATCAATTATCAATAAAAATGTTTCTAAAAGCAGGATTTTGTTTTTGTGGTGAAATATGGCTTGTAAATTCAGCCGTTCATTCATATTATTATTATTATTATTATTATTATTATTATTATTATTATCATTATTATCATTATTATTATCATTGTAATTATTATCATTAATATTATTATTATTATCATTGTAATTATTATCATTATTATTATTATTATTATTATCATTATTATTATTATTATCATTGTTATTGTTATCATTATTGTTATTATTATCATTATTATTATTATTATTATCATTATTATTATTATCATTATTAAATGTTTATCAATTATCAATAAAAATGTTTTTAAATGCCGGATTTTGTTTTTGTGGTGAAATATGGCTTGTAAATTCAGCCGTTCATTCATATTAATATTCCTCTGAGTGTTGGGTTCATGTGAGCGTAAACACGCCATCAGCCTTAAAAAAGACTCTTTTGATTGACAGCTTCTCTAACATCGGATGATTGACAGTTTTGTAGCATTTAAATGAAATTTAGAAGATTTCATTAAAATGTGTTGTGTTCCCGTGAGGGCTGATTATGGCAACAAAAGCACAACAAGAGCGTGTGTGTGTGTGTGTGTGTGTGTGTGTGTGTGTGTGAGAGAGAAAAACTGTTTACTTACTGCAAAATGTGCTTGTCTTGTTTCTAGGCCAACTATCTAAACATTCTTAAATTAGGAAGATTAACAACACACCAGTTGATTGGTGTAGAGGAGACAGAGTGATGAATCCAATAGACTGATTTCACTCGGCAGCCATTTTAAAAGTGAAATCGAGGCTGCGGTGGGACGAAACTCGGAAGTATCGCTGGGAGGCACACAGGAATGTTGTGTACCTGGCTGTATATCTTATCAGCGAAGAGAAAGTGACACAAATTTATACTTTCACCATCTTCGGAGTGACCCAAAGATCCGTTCTGAATGGGTAGTGAAAATAAAAGGGATATTGGAGCTCATTTTCAGCTAAGGGAAATGGAACTAGTTAGCTAACGTGTTTTCCCCCCAAACACATGTTTTAGATGCCATTTATCTTTCACTATATTAGACTCGTCACGATACTGAATTTTAGTATAGAAATAAAAAAGTCAATTTTCCGCTAACATTTAAGCGCAGTTGAGCGCATTCTTAAACAGCGTTGATTTGCCATTGTGTTCGCCAGTGCTCAACAGAAATGACTGTGATTGGCTGTGGAGGTCATCAGTTCACCGCTCTTTACTGATGTTTACCGAGTGTAAACACAGACGAGTGATCCGCTGACGAATCTACTGATCTTCGCAGCTTTAAAACGCTCCAGTGTCCGTGTATCTGTGTTTGTACTCAGTGAAGAGTGGTGAACTGATGAGCTTCACAGCCAATCACAGTCATTTCTGTTGAGCACTGGTGAATACAATGGCAAATCAACGCTGTTTAAGAATGCACTCAACTGCGCTTAAATGTTAGCAGGAAGTTGACTTTTTTATTTCTATACTAAAATTCAGTATCGTGGCGAGTTTAAGAACACGCTTAAATTTAAGAACACGCTTAAATTTAAGAACACGCTTAAATGTTAGCGGGAAATAGACGTTTTTAAAATTTCCGTACAGAGGACTGCAGTGTTTTATCCCTCACCGGGTTTCATAGGCTGAAGCAGAGAAGCGTCCTCACGGTGTTTACTGAGGCTTAGGAGGACACTTAAGTGTATTACTCTTAAAGAGATTGTGATGTTCTTGATGCCTAATATGCTTTTAATTGTTTTGAATTAAACTAAACTGAATGATATTAAAGTGATGTTTACACCATATCTGCACTTTGAAATTGCAGCAACAGCTGGAGGTTTGTAGTCAGCAGCATGTTGTTGCAATGTTTACACTGCTGATCCTATAGTTCCGGGTTTTTTCCCTCTGCAGCCTCTCTTTTGTCTTTCAAAATGGCGGCCGCGAGAAATAAGCGTATTATGATATGGGGATGGTTAGGAGGTCATGATGGACAGAGACCAGTGGGCATATTTGGCCAAGATGCCGAGTTAAACCCCTACTCTTTAGCAAAGGACATCCTGGGATTTTTAATGACCACCGAGAGTCAAGACCTCGCTTTAACATCTCATCTAAAAGACGATGCTCAGTGAGCAGTATAGAGTCCCCATCAATATACTGGGGCATTAGGACCCACGCAGACCACAGGTTGAGCGCCCCCTGCTGGCCTCACTAACACCACTTCCGGCAGCAACATAGCTTTCCCATGTGGTCTCCAATCCAAGTACTGACCGGGTGCAGCCCTGCTTATTGGGGTCAATAAGTAAAGTTTCACAAACTAATTTCAAGAGGAGCACATGATATGATCAACTACAGCTGATCCTTATCGCTAATGATTAGCTAGCCAATCAGATCATTCCAAAATTACTATAAATATCCTGCCTAAACTTCATTACCTATCTTCATTTCTGGAACAACCCCACCCCCCACCCCCGCCCACTCTATCCTTCCCTTTTCCCTCCTCCTCAATTCTATGAGCGGGTCAGTGGCTGGCTCTGCTGCCTCGCAGCAGGAGAGCCAATGGTTCAGATTCTAATTGAGCCAGTCGGTACTCTCTGTGTGGAGTTTGCATGTTCTCCCCATGTTCGCGTGGGTTTTCCCCATGTACTCCGCTTTCCTCCCACAGTCTAAAAATATGTACATAAGCAAATTGTAATAACAGTCACAAGCACTTAATGTATATATACTGAATCAATTAGAACCAGCATAGGTACCAATGTAGGTAAAAAACGAACTGGGGAGCTCTCGAGAAATACCTGGGGTCCGTTCTTTGTACCTCGCTTAAATGATCCAAGATGATTTGGCAGATCCTGGATCTTTTAATCTTGAGAACTGATCTCTGGCTAATTGGTTCTTCAAACAAGTTCAGGAATCAGATTAAAATGTCTGAATGAACTGATCTGAGTTCGCTGCGTGTGTTGTGAAGGACAGATCTATTGATCCATGAAATCATGATCAGCAATGCAACGATTGGCTGACGGCACAGCAGCGTAATGACATCATCTGATTAATATTCAATTATCTTTGTGAGCTAAATTACATAAAATTAGCAGTAAACGGTTTGTTAAATATGATCCGCAATAACTCTCCACATTTGTTGTGAGCTGCAGGCTCTACACTTTCATGTGTCGAGAGTATTCATCATGTATTTCAATGCATATCAATGTATTTCAACATTTAGAGATTTTCTTTTTTATAGTAGCCTATAGGCCTACTCAAATTTTGTTAATCAGCGTAAGAACTGTATAAATTAATTTTGCATCAAAAAAGCATTTTAATATTGGTAAAGGTGTCAAAGATGTCACCGGCATATAAGTGGGCAAAACACGTGCATGACTGCGTAAATTATTATCCTTTTAAAAAAAAAAAGTGGAGTATTGTGCATGTACGCGTTTGTATCTAAAAAAGTTCATATCATTAAATTTTCTCCTCGAGCCACCAGGTGGCAGTCTTTGTACTTTTATTTCGGAGTGCAGATTGCATAAGTTTACTAATATATATATATTTTATATATTTTTATTTTATTTATATTTAAATTTTTTATATATTTACTATTTTCCCAAGTGTATATTACTACTGTAAGAATTTATCAGCATTTAGTACATACTTTCAGTATTATCTATGCTTGAACTGACCCAATCTAATCCAGTTTATATGAAATGAACCTGCTCCCAAGCAGGTTTGAGCTACCAGAACTGTTGCTATGACAACAAGTCTCAGATGAGTTTTGAAGAACTAAACAATCCTGGATCGTGTCAATAACCAAATCCAGCTAATTGAGTAATCCACGTATGAAGAACGGACCCCTGATCTCATATCCCTCCTAATGCTCATTGACCAAGTGGGACACTTGGGCTTGTCTATCTTCGAGCTCAGGGTTCTCTCCCGGGACAGCATGCCAAACCTGCTATCATAGTAAAGCATTATCTAAAGGTGAACTCTTGAAAATAATATTATTTCAAAGAGAGATTATTTTGCTTACCCCATTGGCAGATTATTTAGCTTGTTTTAAAGAAAAATTATTTTCGTTTGAACTCATGATTTCTAAAACAAGACAATATTTTTAGCAATGTAGAAAACGCTTCTTGATTTAAGAATATTTTAATATCTGGACTAGAAACAAGACAAAAACTCTTAAAGAAGAAAGCTTTTTTTTTTTTTTTTGCAGTGCTGACAGCAAATGAAGAGAAAATGGCACTTCAGCAACATCAGATTCAAACTAACCTTCTTGCTCTACTCTTCAGGAGATGCAGGAGAACGTCAAGAAGTGCAAGAACTTCTTAGCCACGCTGATCAAGCTGGCATCCCATAATTCCCCTTCACCAGAGACGTCGCGGAATGTGAAGGCACTGGTGCAGGATTTGCTGGTACGTGTGGATCTGCTTCACAAACATAATTAATTGTATTTGTTTAATCAGACTTGATGAATGAAACACTTTGATTGACATTCTCCCTTTGTTTGGGTCATCAGAGGGGGAAAGCCCCACCCACTAGTGCCCATCTCTCCCTTATTAGCATAAACAGCAGCCCTAAGTGAGAAGCAACCAACTGTATATCAGTCATTAGAGTGTTTAAGCTGCTGAAGATAATGTCAGCATAGACTAAGAGGATTATAGATGTGGAGTTTTTAGATGAAGCACAAATGAACACATTCTCACACACACATTTTACTTTTTTCACACTGCTAATATTAGTCCCGTTGTGAATCTGCCACTATGCTGACACATAGGCATTTGTAGCTCCACCCTCTTTTGAAAAGAGCACAATCTCATTTAAATTTAAAGCGACGGTCACCAAAACACCACAATTAGGATCAAAGCTTAAAGGGTCCGTTTCAGAGAGTTATAAACATTATTAGTGTGGTATTTTGAGTTAAAACTTCACACACACACACACACACTATAGGGAGATGCATTTTACATCTTGTAAAAAGGGGCAGAATAGGTCTTTAAAATAGAAAATGGCAAGAAGAAAGTGTACCACACAGAATTTTCTGTTAATTATTTAAGAATATAATGAAGGGCTTTATTCTACATACGTCTACATAGATGAATTATTTTTCATCCTACATATTTTTTATTGATTATTCTTTTTGCTGTCTAATGGGCCATTTCCACTGACTGGTACAGTACGGTACGGATCGGTATGGGTCACCTTTACCAGGCTTGCCTTTCCACTGCCTAAGGGTACCCTTTTGGTGTGCGTGGTGTAAAAGAGAAAGTTTCAGACAACGTCATTTTTACTAGAGGAAATGTCCAAGTAAAGCCGTACGGGTCGCTCACATATCATATGAGAAGCTCTTCTCACAAAACAGATGCTTCATACAGATAAATATTTGTGTAGAATGACAGTGCAAAACAGCCTACTGTAACATCTGTAATTATATTAAATAACTATATAAATGAACATATATGAACACATACAGACCCTTTCTGTGTCCGATATGGTACCAATTACAGAAAAACTACACACAGCAGACATTTAGTCCTTATTTAGGTTAAAAAACAACACGAAATAGAGCCTACAGTCAGTGTAAACCTCTCATCTGTGTCTGTAATCTTCATCAGCACATGTAGCCTCTGTCATTCTGAGTTCATAATAGTCCAGAAGGTGATGATAATAGTTCAACATGGCAGTTTGTTCATGTTTTAGGCTGCTGAAAGAATCAATTCCTTCTTTGTTTTTTCCGGCTTCACTCTCGTGTTTGTCCGTTTCTGAAAGGATCGGATGTCTGAAGCACTTCAATAATCACACGTACTTTATTAATATGAGCTCAAGAAGTTCCTTATTTCAAATATAGACGCGCACACAAGCTCCCTGGAGAAAGTGAAACCGCTCGTACTTTCAAAGATTTATTTTTGGCCTTTTTGCCTCGTTTTTTATTAGATAGGACAGTATTGAGACAGGAAACGAAGTTAGAGAGAAAGAGGCCCGAACTCAAGAAGCCCTGACGTGCTACTGCACCATATGTCGGCACGCTAACCACTATGCTATTGCGCAGACGAAACCGCTCGTTTTAGACGGCCTTGTAAAACAACAACAGGACTCAGATTCAGGATGCAGATTTTGTTCTTCCTGGCTTTGTGGCTGTTCATCAAGATAACGACAAGGTTTGTTTGAGCTCGGGTCGACCATGGCTTGTTATTATATGCATTTAGTATTACGGTGTAATGTCTCGGCTGTGTATTTAAAACATGGTGGTTCCTTGGTTTTAATTCTCCTGCTTCTGCGAGTGACGTATCTCTGTAAACCAATAGCCCTCAGCTAGCGTCTAGCTCCGCCTTATGGTACCTTTTACCCTACTGAAAAAAACAGCTTAAACCACCCTAGGCTGGTTGGCTGGTTTTAGCTGGTTGACCAGCCTGGTTTTAGAGAGGTTTTGGCCATTTCCAGGCTGGTTTCCAGCTATTTCCAGCCTGGTCTTAGCTGGTCAGGCTGGAAAATGACCAGCTAAATCCAGCTAAAACCAGCTTGACCAGCCTGGTTTAAGCTGGACATAGCTGGTTTTGGCTGGGCTCCCAGCCTGGCTAGACTGGTCAAGCTGGTTTTAGCTGGTCATATTCCAGCCTGACCAGCTAAGACCAGGCTGGAAATGGCTATAGCTGGTTTAAGCTGGATTTTTCAGCAGGGTAGGCCTGCTTGATACCCTTTGCAAAGGGTAACTAAAAAGTGGTACGGTACAGTTTGCTTTTAGGTACCTTTTCACAATGGAAACGGCCATAAAAGAGAACTGAACCATACTGTACCACTCAGTGGAAACAGGCCTATGGTGGAATCCATCTAAACATGTGCTGTTGCTTCTCTCAGGATGCAAAGATCGACCCAGAGGAGTTCACCAGCCGCCTGCAGTCTGAGCTCAAGTCGTCTCCGCAGCCTTACCTGGTCCCGTTCCTGAAGGTACATTAACACACACACACACACACACACACACACACACACACATACACACACACAGACACAGACGTGCAGCTCGTGGTCAGTCACCGGCGGCCACAATACATGTCAGGTCCTGGCATGCTAATGCAGGCCGCTGTCGTGTGATGTTAGCTCCAGAACATCAGGATCCTCTAGAAATAGACGTGGTCAGCCTGCGGTGTCCTCACCAGGGTCTTTCATTACTGAGCTTAATGATCTTTTTGGACTCTTCAGGTTCTAGAAGTTACTGTAAAGCACTTTACATTCATTCATTCATTTTCCTTCGGCTTAGTCTCTTTGGTTTCGCCACAGCAGAATAAACTGACAACTATTCCAGCATATGTTTTACACAGCGGATGCCCTTCCAGCCACAACCCAGTACTGGGAAACACCTATACACTCTCACATTCACACACACTCATACACTACTTACTTCACCTATAGCGCATGTGTTTGGACTGTGGGGGGAATTACACTGTTACACTTTGAACACAATTAAAATAGCATGTAATAGCACAACTGTGGCCTGTTTATTGGTTAATGAAGTCTCACTGCTCTAAATAAATTGTATAGAGACTAATGGGACATGTACTTTATCATTATGTACCTTTAAAATAATAATAAAATGTATAGTGAGTGTGTGTGTGGTTCATTCCTCTGTGGCGACCTCTGATTAATAAAGGGACTAAGCCGAAAATAAAATAAATGGATGAACATGTGTGGCTGAAGTGGTGATTCAGTTTTAAATGTTCTAACCGTGTGTGTATGTGTGTCTGCAGAAGAGTCTACCAGCACTGCGTCTGTCTCTCCTGAATAGCCAGCAGTCTCTCACTCAGCCTCCACAGCCCAATAAGAGCAGTGTGACGCCGGTGCAGAGCAGTGTCAGTGTCCGTCCACACCAGCCCAACAGCACCACTGTCCTGCCACAGGTACCACAGCATCACTTCAGCACTAATACACTGCGCTTTCTCCTATTCATGCAGGAAAACACAGCATAACCTGCGTTATACTGTGGAAATCGGGTACAGTGCTCAACATATATGAGTACACTCCTCATAAATCTCTCATTTAAATTCATGTTTTCTATAGGATGCTGTATAATATTATATTTGTGCATATACATTAGATTAATCAGTACTGAAGCCAAATCTGGAGCTCATCTAGCAAAATAAGTTATGATAACACCCAAATGCATATGGTAGGGGAAAATTGGCACTTGTGTGACTTTGGTAAATCAAATATAATTGTTTGAAAACATTGACGGAGACATTTCTGAGTATTTTTAAAGCACTGTAAAATACTTGCTTGCACAAATAACTTAGAAAGGGTTTCGCTATTTTTTATGGCAAGGTTGGCATTTGCATGGAATCACTCTGAAAGTAATTATAAACTAGTACGGCTCATAACAATGTTTTGTGTCTAATTTTATGTTTTGTGGCATGTAGCCATGTAATAAGCAGGATAAACGACATCCAGGGTGGTTGTTTTCTCAAAATAAAGCCTTCAGTCTTATACAGCAATGCTCTGCTTCACATCAGGCTGCCGATAAACCTGTCAAGCTTTATTTTTTACTCTATTCTATTTTTTTATTCCTGACATTTTATTTGCATTCATTATTCTGAAGCTCTCTAACGTAGCTGTTATTCATTTTACATGCAGAAAGTAAAAAGAAATGCTGATGAAAATGACATTTTTTTACTATACACTGAATATTGGTGCATATAAATAATTTAATATTTTATTTATCTTCAAATGAAGCATGTTTAGTTGAGTTTATGCTTTTTCCTAATGTAAAATCTATTTTTTAAGTCATTTCAGAAAAAACACACACCACTATTCAAAGGTATGTGGACAGTAATATTTTAAATCTATGTTATTTAAAATTGTACATAGAAATATTTATTATTTAGTAATTTAATAAATATTTTCAACGTATGCTTACCTATTTTTATAATATTTATTCATTATATATATGTCTTAATATTTATTATTTACCAGAATTTTTAATGTATGCTTACACAATTTGAAAATTTGTATTATTATCTTTTTTATTAATTTGATTCATTTTTCAGTGTATGCTCACCCATTTTTATAATATATATATATATATATATATATATATATATATATATATATATATATATATATATATATATATATATATATATATATATATATATGTATAATTTATAAATTTAATTTATTTTTCAATTTATGCTACCCATTTTTATAATATTTATTTGTTATATATGTCTTAATATTTATTAATTTTTTTTCAGTGTATGCTTACCCATTTTTTCTTTTTTAAATATTTCCCAAATGATGTTTAACAGAGCAAGGAATTTTTCACAGTATGTCTGGTAATATTTTTTCTTCTGGAGAAAGTCTTATTTGTTTTATTTCGGCTAGAATAAAAGCAGTTTTTAATTTTTAAAACACCATTTTAAGGTCAAAATTATTAGCCCCTTTAAGCTATATTTGTTTTCAATAGTGTACAAAACAAACCATCATTACACAATAACTTGCCTAATTACCCTAACCTGCCTAGTTAACCTAATTACCCTAGTTAAGCCTTTAAATGTCACTTTAAGCTGTATAGAAGTGTCTTGAAGAATATCTAGTCTAATATTATTCACTGTCATCATGACAAAGAGAAAATAAATCAGTTATTAGAAATTAGTTATTAAAACTATTATGATTAGAAATGTGCTGAAAAAATCTCTGTTAAACAGAAACTGGGAAAAAAATAAACAGGGGGGCTAATAATTCTGACTGTATATATGTATGTATATATATATATATATATATATATATATATATATATATATATATATATATATATATATATATATATATATTTATATATATATATTTTTTTTTTTATTATTTATTAATTGTATTTATTTTTCAATTTATGCCCAAAAAGGCTGTTTATATTACTGTAAA
>NC_079452.1:26539328-26541828 GCF_903798145.1 Danio aesculapii | reverse complement strand
GGCTGAAACACAACGCAGATCAGATCCAGGAAGACTCAATCACAGCTGTGTGTGTGTACTGTATGTACCTGTGTGTGGTTTACATGGACAGCAATGTGTATAATGTCAACAGTATGATCTAGTTGTACTCTATTAAGCTGGTTTGTGAAGACATGTCTTGCGTCCTCGTAAATCCAAACATATTCAAATTGCCACAGTTTCCTGTAAGGGTTGGGTTTAGGGGTTGCGCTATAGATGAATTACCATGTTTGTAAACAATCAGGATGCGATCGCAGCGAGGTTGCAGAAAAAAACGGGAGCGCTAGCATTTACAGCGAGGGAATGACATCCGATGTGGTACAGAGTTTGTTGTTGTCTTAGAAATAAGTTATATTGATTAAATATTATATATATTATTTACATAATGCTTTCAGTGTATTATAACAGCTCGTCACCCAGTGATGAGCACAGTTATTCTGCAAAATTAACGTTAAAGTGAGCGGCGTTAGTCTGACTGATCTATTTGTGATAGCACCCTCCCAATGGATATTGGATAAGACGAAATGACCAAGCATCCAGTCCCAAATACACAACTATCTCATTAAAACTCCAAGTGATTTTACAAGAGAGAAGTTAAAGATCTACAAGTCTTTGGATGCCTACAGTGTTGTTCTGTGTGGTCATGTGCAAGAAATAATGCTCCATGATCACCAGATTCAACACTATGTAGAGCTAAAAACCGAGGTTCTGCCTAGCCAAAGACAAGGAAAAAAGACGGCTAATCATCAACAAGCAAAACGCCTGCATTCTGACAGAGAACTACACCTGTACAGCAGGGTATGTGAATTATATTCGCACATTCAGACTTTCTCCTTAATACTATAATTTCATATGAGTAATATTAGCAAACTCTAAATAGCGAAATCATATTAGCAGCCAATGACTATCACAGAACAACATTGTTGACAGTGAAATAAACAGTGTTAATGTTGTTTTCAAGTCACACCTGCAGGTTATTTCAGACTGAATATTCAAAATGCCGTGGTAAACAATATAGGGAGTGTGTCACAAGTAGTCACTGAATGAATGTGTGAATATAAAACCAACTTTACCTTAATAATTTACACTTTCACCTTTCATTCTGAGCATTCAGTGTGCGCAGTTTAATTCACCATGTTTAACTGTTTTTGCTGAAATCATTGCTGCAATCAGAAACCAGTAACATGTCTGATTCAGCAAAGCGTGAACTTACCTGATATGACATGAGAACTGCTGAGTCCAGCAATTTTAATTAGGTCCTCACTCCATTCAGCTCCCTTTTAGCCAAAGACGCCTGTGGTTGGCATTAAAGCAGTGTGGTGTACGGTGAATGTTACGTTTTCTATTTTCGAATTTTGCATCCTACTGCACAACACAAGATGTTTACTATTGCCTCTTTTTGCAACCGGGAACTCGTGTGACGTCATGTGTGGCGTAGGTTGGCCATTCCTCTATATAATAAGCTGTTGTTACTGTATATAATACATTACGCCTATGCAGAGTCCTCATAATACCAGCATGCGTGTGTATATTTCTGTATCAGTGTATGTGTGTGTACATGTGTGCCAGAGTGTATTTTTGTACTGGTTTGGTGGGTGTTTGTGTACTGGTTTATACGTGTATGGGTATGTGTGCGTTTGTGTACTGATTTATGTAAGTGTGTGTGTGTGTGTGTGTGTGTGTGTATTGGATTATGTATGTGTGGGTAAGTGTGGGTGTGTGTGTGTATGTTTGTGTATTGGTTTATACGTGTATGTGTAAGTGTGTGTGTAATGGTTTATACGTGTATGGGTATGTGTGCGTTTGTGTACTGATTTATGTAAGTGTGTGTGTGTGTGTGTGTGTGTGTATTGGATTATGTATGTGTGGGTAAGTGTGGGTGTGTGTGTATGTTTGTGTATTGGTTTATACGTGTATGTGTAAGTGTGTGTGTACTGGTTTATACGTGTATGGGTATGTGTGCGTTTGTGTACTGATTTATGTAAGTGTGTGTGTGTGTGAGTGTGTGTGTGTGTGTGTGTGTGTGTGTGTGTGTGTATTGGATTATGTATGTGTGGGTAAGTGTGGGTGTGTGTGTGTATGTTTGTGTATTGGTTTATACGTGTATGTGTAAGTGTGTGTGTACTGGTTTATACGTGTAAGTGTAAGTGTGTGTACTGGTTTATGCGTGTATGGGTAAGTGTGTGTGTGTACTGGTTTATGCGTGTATGGATAAATGTGTGTATACTGGTTTATGTGTGTATGGGTAAGTGTTTATGCATGTGTGTGTGTGTGTACATGTGTATATATGTGTCAGAGTGTATTTTTTAATGGTTTGGGTGGGTGTTTGTGTACTGTTTTATGTATGTGTGTGTGTACTAATTTTTGTGTATATGGTTGAGTCTGTGTGTATTGGTTTATGTGTGTGTGTGTGTGTGTGTGTGTGTGTGCGTGTGTGTGCGTGTGTGTGTGTGTGTGTGTTTGTGTACTGATTTATGCGTGT
>NC_079452.1:26474328-26536828 GCF_903798145.1 Danio aesculapii | reverse complement strand
TCAAGTGAACTCTAAAAGCTTACAGATGCATCACAAAAGTAAAATTTTAGCATCAAATCTATTTAATAGTCAGAAAAAAACTCACAATGCAGAAAATTCTAATGTTACTTTAATACCTTTATGCAAAATGCAGTGTTTTTGCATGAAATATGACGAGTCTAAAAAAATGGCAGAATTAATTTACTGCAAAAAAAAAATCCAATTAAAAAAGAAAAATGAATTTTATTGAAAACATTAGGCAGTTATTTAAATTTCTGTTATTATTGATATTATTATTAGTATTTCATTATTAAATGGTTTAATTTTATGACTGAAGGTGTCCTAATCTTAAAGTCAAGTAAACTCAAAGCCTGCAGATGCACAACAGTAAAACTTTAACATCAAATCTATTAAATAGTCAGAAAAAACTCACAATGCAGAAAATCCTAATGTTTGTGTATTTTTCTAAACATCTTTATGCACAATGCAGTGTCTTTGCATGAAATATGACATGCGTCTGCCAGAGCTGACCTGCTTGAGCTCCAGCCAGAAGCATGTTTGATAGGTGTGTGTGTGCGCGTTTGTGATAATGCAGTATTGTGTTTTCCCAGGTACTTTAGGGAAGCCTGCGGCCCTCCAGACAGGCAGATGCCCCGCGGGCGTCACCATCCAGCTCTCAGCAAACCAGAAGAACAAGCTGAATGACCCTGGAGGAGGAACATTCAGGTACAGCCGTGAGCTGCTGCAGTACCGGCCGCGGGCACACGGGGGCAGCGCGCCACCAGCCTCCAGATCAGTAGCCCCGGCGGCCCTCACACTCACAGGCAGACACATGCTCATAATAAATAACATGCACGATATTGAAATCATGAACACCTCAAAATACAGTGGACGATCATTTATTATTGAACATTTTAGAGTGTTTTTAAAGGGGTAGTTCACGCAAAAATATAATATAATCACCCTTTACTTGTTCCAAACCTTTAGAAGGTTCTTTTTTATGAAGAAAGAAACTCCTAAAGTTTTGAATCAATTAAACACATGCCAATATTCAGTTGTGATCATGAACATGCATAAAACATGCACAATATTTATATCATTAGCACTTCAAAATACTGTGACTAGATTTAAGAGTGTTTTTAAAGGGATAGTTCACACAAAATTATAAGTTCTGTCATCATTTACTCATTCTTTCAAACCTGTTTGAGTTTCTTTATTCTTTTGAACACAAAGGAAGATATTTTGAAGGAAGCTGGAAACCTGTAACCATTGGCTTCAATAGTAGGAAAAACAAATACTATGGAAGTCGATGGTTACAGGTTTTCAGCATTCTTCAAAGTGTCTTCTTTTGTGTTTAACAACAGAAAGCAACTACTAAAGGTTTGAAACAATTAGACACATATTCAGTCGTGATTATAAATCAACATGCACAATATTGATATCATGGGCATTTCAAAACACAGTGTATAGTTATTTAAGATTTTAAAGTGTTTTTAAAGGGATAGTTCACGCAAAAAATTTGAATTCTGTCATCATTTACTCATTCTTTCAAACCTGTTTGAGTTACTTTATTCTGTTGAAAACAATGGAAGATATTACGAAGGTATCTGGAGGCCTATTGACGTCCAATGAGACAGAGGAAAAAACATATACTGTAGAAGTCAACGGTTCCAGATTTTCAGCATTCATAAAAATCCCTTCTTAAGAGAACAGAATAAACTCTTAAAGGTTTGAAACCACTTGAGGGAGAGTAAATAGTGTGTGAGTTTTCATTTTTGGGTGAACTCTTTTCCTACTTTTGAAGTTAATGGTTACAGGGTTCCAGCTTTCTTTCTTTGTGTTCAACAGTACAACTCAAACTAGTTTGGATCACGTGGAGGATGAGCAGATTTTCAGTTTTGGTGAACTGTCCCTTTAAAACAAATCCCTAAATTAAACAAAATTATATAATAACTACTATGCATTTATATTTATTATTAGATGTTAAATGCATTTCATTTTAGACATAGTTAGCAGCTAAGGCAATGTCTGTATATATTTTATTCAATCGTATGTTTATTTTTTGTTGTTGAATTTATGAAAAAAAGATGACAGTAATATCGACGCAGTGGCGCAGTAGGTAGTACTGTCGCCTCACTGCAAGAAGGTCACTGGTTCGAGTCTCGGCTGGGTCAGTTGGCGTTTCTGTGTGGAGTTTGCATATACAGGTGAATTGGGTAGGCTAAATTGTCCAAATTGTATGAATGTGAGTAAGTGTGTATGGATGTTTCCCAGAGGAGGGTTGCAGCTGCAAGGGCATCTGCTGCGTAGAGCATATGCTGGATAAGTTGGCGGTCCATTCCACTGTGGTGACCCCAGATTATTAAAAGGACTAAGCCGAAAAGGAAATGAATAAATGAATGAGATGACAGTAATAGTTTAGTATAATTTACTATTATATTTTTTGTACATATTTGTACATTTTTCTAAAAATTAATGTAATTAATTAAGTAATGTATTTGAAACAGCTTGGAAATAGTAGATCATTATTTGTTGTAATTTATTGTAATAATTTTTTCGCCTACATTTTATCAATTATAACAAAAGTTTATATATTTTGAGATTTTGGAGAAAAGTTAGCATGTATTTGTTTCATAAGTATGATACACTTCTTTTAAAATAATGTCATATTTATATTTTGTAAAAAAAAAAAAGTATCTAATTTATCCAAAACTGTTACACTCACTGGCCACTTTATTAGGTACACCTGTCCAACTGCTCGTTAACGCAAATTCCTAATCAGCCAATCACATGACAGCAACTCAATGCATTTAAGCATGTAGACATGGTCAAGACGATCTGCTGCAGTTCAAAGCGAGCATCAGAATGGGGAGGAAAGGGGATTTAAGTGACTTTGAACGTGGCATGGCATGGTGCCAGACGGGGTGCTCTGAGTATTTCAGAAACTGCTGATATACTGGGATTTTCACACACAACCATCTCTAGGGTTTACAGAGAATGGCCTGACAAAGAGGAAATATCCAGTGAGCGGCAGTTCTGTGGTGCAAATGCCTTGTTGATGTCAGAGGAGAATGGCCAGACTGGTTCCAGCTGATAGAAAGGCAACAGTTACTCAAATAAGCACTCGTTACAACCGAGGCCTGCAGAAGAGCATCTCTGAACACACAACACGTCCAACCTTGAGGCGGATGGGCTACAGCAGCAGAGGACCACACCGGGTGCCACTCCTGTCAGCTAACAACAGGAAACTGAGGCTACAATTCACACAGGCTCACCAAAACTGGACAATAGAAGATTGGAGAAACGTTGCCTGGTCTGATGAGTCTCCATTTCTGTTGCCACATTCGGATGGTCGGGTCAGAATTTGGCATCAACAACATGAAAGCATGGATCCATCCTGCCTTGTATCAACAGTCCAGGCAGGTGGTGGTGGTGGTGTAATGGTGTGGGGGAGATTTTCTTGGCACGCTTTGGGTCCATTAGTACCAATTGAGCATCATGTCAACACCACAGCCTACCTGAGTATTGATGCTGACCATGTCCATCCCTTTTTGACCACAGTGTCCCCATCTTCTGATGGTTACTTCCAGCAGAATCATCTCAGACTGGTTTCTTGAACATGACAAGGAGTTCACTGTACTCAAATGGCCTCCACAGTCACCAGAGCTTAATCCAATGGAGCACCTTTGGGATGTGGAGGAACGGGTGATTGGCATCATGGATGTGCAGGCGACAAATCTGCAGCGACTGTGTGATGCTATCATGTCAATATGGAGCAAAATCTCTGAGGAATATTTCCAGTAGCTTGTTGAATCTATAACATGAAGGATTAAAGCAGTTCTGAAGGCAGAAGAGGGTCCAACCTGGTGCTAGTAAGGTGTACCTAATAAAGTGGCCGGTGAGTGTATATTGCTGATTTACAATACAATCATGGAATCGACAGTAAGAAGTATTTGACTGATACTATGATTATTACCATGGTAAACAGCATGTCAGTTTATGAGGGGCAGGAGCTGTGTGTACATGAGAGTGTGTTTGTTTTGGGTGTTTGGGCTCCGTTTCAAACAGAATTTGAAGTCAATATGGTGATGCAACACTCTGCAGTCGTCTACATCTGCACTGAAATCACTAATATGGGTCTCACTCTAACATCCTTCAGTCAAGTCAGGCTTGATTGAGTGAAATCACCTGTGCTTCACTGTGTGTGTGTGTGCGTGCGTGTGTGTGTGTGTGTGTGTGTGTGTGTGTTTTATGTATTAGAGAGTGTGTTTATGTGCTTTAGAGAGAGAGAGAGAGAGTGTGTTTGTGTCTAAGTGTATTTGTGTATTTGTGTATCAAAGAGAGTGTAAGAGTGTTTGTGTGCATATTTTAAGCATTGTGGGAGTGTGTATGTATTAGAAAGAGTTTTGTGAGTTTGAGTGTGTGTACAATGCATATATATGTGTGTGTGTTCATGTGGGTGTGTGTTTTTTATGTATTGTGTGTGTGTGTCACAGGTCACAGAGTTCACAGAGTTCTCTCTCTCCATCTCTCTCTCACTCTCTCTCTACATCTCTCTCTCCATCTCTCTCTCACTCTCTCTCTACATCTCTCTCTCCATCTCTCTCTCACTCTCTCTCTACATCTCTCTCTCCATCTCTCTCTCTCTCACTCTCTCTCTACATCTCTCTCTCCATCTCTCTCTCTCTCTCTCTCTCTCTCTCTCTCTCTCTCTCTCTCTCCATCTCTCTCTCTCTCTCTCTCTCTCTCCATCTCTCTCTCTCTCTCTCTCTCTCTCTCTCTCTCTCTCTCTCTCTCTCTCTCTCTCTCTCGCTCTCTCGCTCTCTCTCCGCTCAGGGCTCTGTCTGGCCACAGGCTCTGATTGATAAACCAATAAATCTTTATCAGTGTGTCTAATTAAGCTGTCAGGTTTGCTTGTTACTGACGACCCTTTAGCCCTCGGCGTGTTTCGTGACTATCAGGCTTTTGATTGGCTGCTCCACACCAAACAACCCATCGCCAATGACAACCAAGTTCAGATGAAAGCTGTCGGTCACTTTAGTTACGATTCACAACTGGACAGAATATTATTTTTTATCAATCTGTGATCAAGAGTGTGACTTCACTCTTTGTTTGTATTAAAGAGAGTGTGTGTGCATATTTTAAGCACTGCAGGAGTGTGTATGTGTTAGAATGTTGGAGTTTGAGTGTGTGTACAATGCATATATATATGTGTGTGTAAATGAGTGTGTGTTCGTGTGGGTGTGTGTTTGTGTGTGTGTGTGTGTGTGTGCGTGTGTGTGTGTGTGTGTGTGTGTATGTTTTTTATGTATTGTGTGTGTGTGTGTGTGTGTGTGTGTGTGTGTGTGTGCGTTAATTGCCATTAGTTGCCAGGTGACAATTCTACTTTAAATTTCTAAGTTAATTATTTTAATTGTGTTAATCATATTTATTACAAGATTTTATGTACTTTGAATTAGAAAAAAACAAGATATTTAATAATTTAATGTTCAATGTAATATACATTTTTAAAATGTTTTTTGTTAAATATTTAGACAATTTCATTTTAATTTTTTTGTAATTTTAGTGCTTATTAATTTAGTGCTTTAAGTTAATATTTTAATATATAAAAAAAAATTATCAAGTATGTAATCAAGTAAATATTTAGAAAAATCAATATATTTTATTATATTTTTATTAATTATTTATAAGTTACGAAAGTTATTTTTTTCCGGGAGAAAAAACAAAACGGGAGGGTGGCGGCAGATGGGTCTGAAATACAGGAGACTCCTGGGAGACGGGAGTGTTGGCAGGTAGAAGCAAGAAGGTCGCTGGTTCGAGTCCCGACCGGGTCAGTTGGCGTTTCTTTTTGCATGTTCTCCCCGTGTTGGCGTGGGTTTCCTCCAGGTGCTCTGGTTTCCCCCAGTCCAAACACATGCGCTATAATGGAATTGTTGAACTAAATTGGCTGTAGTGTATGAGTGTGTGTGTGTGTTAATGAGTGTGTATGGGTGTTTCCCAGTACTGGGTTGCGGCTGGAAGGGCATCCACTGTGTAAAACATATGCTGGAATAGTTGATGGTTCATTCTGCTGTGGGGACCCCTTATAAATACGGGACTAAGCCGAAGGAAAATTAATGAATGAATTAATTAATCTTGTTTTTTAAATATTTAGCCAAGCTCATTTTTAATGTTAGTAATTTTAGTACTTATTAACTTTAAGTTTACATTTTTAACCTTTTTTCATAATCTTAAGAAAAATGAAAATCAAGTATTAAAGCTTATTTAGAAAATTCTATTTGTTTTATAATATTTTTATTATAAATTTTTTTCTCAAGTCCAAAGTATTTGAAAAACGTATTTAATAATTTATATTTTTATGTAATAACATGTAAAAAATGTATCTTGTTAGTTTATTATTAATTTTAGTCATTTTAATATTTATTTTACGTTTGTATTTTTAATCGTATGCTTAAAATAATAATTTTTTATAATATTAGTTAACAACAACACTGTATATCTTTGAATATTTAGCATATTATATATAATATGTGTGTATATATCTATATATAATATTTAAAAATTAAATAAAATCTTGAAAATGAAGTATTAAATGTAGATTTATTTTTATTAACTATTCATTTATTGTTTGGTAAGAACTAAATATTTAGTAATTTTCTTAAATGTTCTCCTTTTCGCAGTCTTTTTGAAAACAATAAATGGACAAAATAATTGATTAAAATCTAAAAATACTAACTATATAGACATTTTCTTATATTTTCAACTTTTTATAGTCTTTCTGAAGACAACAAATAGACAAAATACTTGGTTAAAAGCTCAAAATTCTAACTATATCGTAATTTTCTTGTATTTTAACTTTTTATAGCCTTTCTGAAGACAAAAAATGGACAAAATACTCAATAAAAATCTAAAAATATTAATCATATAGTCATTTTCTTATATTTTCTCCTTTCTATAGTGTTTCTGTAAACAATAGATGGACAAAACCTTGGATAAAAGTAAAAAAAAAAACAATTATATAATAATTTTCATATATTTTTTCCTATTTTCATAGTCTTTCTGAAGACAATAAAGAGACAAAATCCTTGATTAAAATCTAAAAATATTCATTATATAGTAATTTTCTAATATTTTCTTCATTTTATGCTCTTTCTGAAGACAATAAATGGACAATTCTTGGTTAAAAGCTCAAAATACTAACTATATCGTAATTTTCTTGTATTTTATCTTTTTATAGCCTTTCTGAAGACAAAAAATGGACAAAATACTCGATAAAAATCTAAAAATATTAATCATATAGTCATTTTCTTATATTTTTTCCTTTCTATACTCTTTCTAAAGACAATAAATGGACAAAATATTTGGTTAAAATAAAAAAATACTAATTATATAGTCATTTTCTTATATTTTCACCTTTTTATAGTCTTTCTGTAAACAATAGATGGACAAAACTTTGGATAAAAGCTCAAAAAAAAAATTATATAATAATTTTCATATATGTTTTCCTATTTTCATAGTCTTTCTGAAGACAATAAAGGGACAAAATCCTTGATTAAAATCTAATAATATTCATTATATAGTAATTTTCTAATATTTTCTTCCTTTTACGCTCTTTCTGAAGACAATAAATGGACAAAATACTTGGTTAAAAGCTCAAAATACGAACTGTATAGTCATTTTCTTATATTTTCTCCTTTTCATAGTCTTTCTAAAGACAATAAATGGACAAAATCACTGATTAAAATCTAAAAATAATAATTATATATACATTTTCTTATATTTTCTCATCTTTATGCTCTATCTGATGACAATAAATGTACAAAATACTTGGTTAACAGCTCAGAATACTAATTATGTAGTCATTTTTATTATGTTTTCTCCTTTTCAGTCTTTCTGAAGACAACAGATGGTCAAAATACTTGATTAAAAGCTCAAAAATCTAATTGCATGTTAATTTTTATATGTTTTCTCCTTTTCATAGTGTTTCTGAAGACAATAAATGGACAAAACCATTGATTAAAAGCTCAAACGAATGATTTAATAAAGTGAATGTGTCCGGCATGGCTCATTAATAACCCGAGACAGATGAATATACCTCAGTAGTGTATTAACATCGAGCGACGGCCTCCCTCTTGTTGACTTGTGTGTAGTGTGGCTAACGTGCTAGCTCTGCGCAGTGCTAATGGTCTGTGTCAGCTCCTGCCGGGGTGTCAGGACTCATCTCCAGCGTGTCCAGGGTGGCGTTCGGGCCCAGGACGCCTGCAGGGGCTCGGTGTCAGAAACAGAGCTACAGATGCGAGTGGAGCTGGCTGACCTCTGACCTCGGTGACCGCAGGCAAACTCTCTCTAATGCACACTATTAATTAGGACACGGGGAAAAGGAGAGATGTGATTGGGTGGAGAAGCTGTCAGTCATGCTGTGGGAATGTTGTATTAGTTTAAATGCTCACAGTGGAATTCAGTCAGTGTTCATATTTCGTAAAAATCTCTTTATTCATCAGAGGTCAGCACAGCGGAATGAACTGCTAACTATTCCAGCAAATGTTTTACACAGCAGATGCCCTTCCAGCTGCAACCCATTACTGGGAAACACCCATACACACTCATTCTCACACACACACTCCTACACTATGGGAAATTTAGTTCATCAATTCCCAGAGATGTATAAAGTACTAGAGACCCAGACTTAAGTAAAAGTACAAGTACTCTATCAAAAAGTGACTTGAGTAGAAGTAAAAGTGCTCTTTAAGCACCATACTTAAGTGGAAGTACTAAAGTATTCAACATTTTTTGTACTTAAGTATTGCAAGTAGTTTATATAAAATTTACTACTCAAGTACTGAAAGTAAAAGTACAAGTATTGTGTAATGTAGTTATTAAAGAATGCAGTCAAAAGACATCATATTGTTTTGTTTATTTTAAATCTCTTTTTTGGGGGCACGTCATTAAGCAGAACGAAAAGAAACATGACTTACAATACTGTTTTTCTCTCACGCTTGAACCACAGATCTGACAGATTATAACAGCTTTAACACACACCTTTCAAAGTTGTGTGTCACAAAAACAGTCCATAATCCACTCAAAACGCTATTGAAACCCAATTTCGGAGCACAAATTACTGGTTGTAAACGCTGTAAACGAACGTTCTAATTCACTTGATTTTGATTTTATTGTAAAAAAAAAGAAAACGTGTATATTACTGTTAAATGAAAATCTGAAATATTTTATGGCTTATGGCTATGATTTAGTATTCAAAAATGTTTCATTTTGATTATGTTTTAATTAAATTGGTCCTAAACTTCATATTTTTATAGTATATTTATTCATTCTGGTACTTTTACCATAAACCAACATCTCAACCATTTGGTAGAGGCTGATATTTTAGAAATTATGGGATGTGTTGGGGGAAAATGTATTGATTGTGTTAACTAGCGACATTAGGAATTAAGAAATGCAATAAATAAAAAAATTCTATTGGTTTTTTTCTTGGTGTGACAGTTAAATGGTTACTTGTAATAAAATTGTGTCCTTTAATACAGCAGTAAGATATATGAACTGTACCCTTAATTTGACCTGCTCAAAGAAACACTCTTTCTGAATGTATCAAACAAAACTCCAATACATGCACAGAAGACAGTATGAGCATTTATAGCAAATAAACTAATGTAAATATTCTCCCGCCTGCTTTTTAAACGCTGACAGGCGAGGTCTTACACCCCTTTGATTAGTTATTGTCTTCACCTTCTGAACAGAAAGGGCTGCTATCGGCTTTAGAAATGAAAGCGTTGTTCACTAATGGCGGGAAGAACAGCCGCGGTTACAGTCTATGTATGTATAATACGCGGTTATCACAGGTAATCTATAATAGACACAGTGGAGAAAACTTGCACCTCATACACGCCTACCAGGCCAGCGGGTCAAATCTCCAAAGTGAGAGAGGCAGAGATGGGAGTCTCACAACATTTCTCTGTAGCAGTGAAATAGCGGCTCGTGTGCTGTGCCGCCTTCACTCGCCCTCGCGCCTCCGTCCTTCGCCATAGTATTGCGACACCGCACATAGGAGATAAATGACGTCAGTACGTAATAACCCGTTATGATCTATTACTGAACCGATTTCGACCATTTTGACACCTCTAGTAACGAGTAACGATGCAGCTCATAAAAAATCTATCGGAGTAAAAGTATCAAACTCATCGAAAATATGTACTTAAGTAAAAGTGGAAGTAGGAGAAAAAAACAATACTCCAGTAAAGTACAGATACTGCCTTTTAGTACTTAAGTACAGTAGTGAAGTAGTTCTACTTCGTTACTATACATCTCTGTCAATTCCCCTATAGCGCACAGGTTTGGACTGTTGGGGGAAATCAGAGCACCCAGAGGAAACCCACGCCAACACGGGGAGAACATGCAAACTCCACACAGAAATGCCAACTGACCCAGCTGGGACTTGAACCAGCGACCTTCTTGCTTTGAGGCCACAGTGCTAATTATATGTTCATATTTTAGTATTTTATTATGTAGTATTTTAGTATTTTTTAATATCTAGAATTTTCCATATTTTAGAATTTTATTTTTATTGTATTGTAGTATTTTTCAGAGATGTATAAAGTACTAGAGACCCAGACTTGAGTAAAAGTACAAGTACTCTATCAAAAAGTGACTTGAGTAGAAGTAGAAGTGCTCTTTAAGCACCATACTTAAGGGAAGTACTAAAGTATTCAACATTTTTTGTACCTAATGGCCCGTTTCCACTGAGTGGTACGGTACGGTTCGGTTTGGTACGCTTTTATGGCCGTTTCCACTGTCAAAAGGTGTACTGAACCGAACCGTACCGTACCACTTTTCCGGCACCCTTTTCGAAAGGGTACCAAACACGAGAAAGGGTACCAAAAGGCGGAGCCACACGCGTAGCTGAAGGCTATTGGTTTACAGAGATACGTCATTCGCTTGCGCAACAAGCCAGAATGAAAACAAAAAACCGCCATGTTTGAAATACACAGCGAGAGATTATAGCGGAATTATATATACATATAATAACGAGCCATGCTCAATCTGGGCTCAAACAAACCTTGTCGCCGTCTTGATGAACAGCCACAAAGCCAAGAAAAAGAGCAGATTTACCCTGTGCCCCGTAGTTTTTTACGAGCCAGTCTGAGGTGCGAGCGGTTTCGCTTTCTTCCTTGCGCTTGTGCGCGTCTAACATTATATCTGAAATAACAAACTTCTTGAGCTGATGATGATAACCTGCGCTTGATTATTGACGTGCTTTTGAAACCCGATCCTGTCAGACAAACGCGAGAGTGAAGAAACAAAGGAGAAGCCGGAAAAAAGGAGCACATTATTATTCAGCAAACGTAAACAAAATGCCATGTATAGCTAACTTATTATCTTCACCTTTTGGACTAATATGAACTGGGAATGATGGAATTACTCTCTAACAGAGGCGACATGTGCTGCTGAAGATTACAGACATAGATGAGGTTTTCACTGACTGTAGCCTATATTTTGTGTTGTTTTGAACCTAAATACTGATGAAATGTCTGCTATATGTAGTTCTTCTGTAGTTGGTAACATATCGGAGACTGTAAAGGGCTGTATGTGTTTATATATGTTCATTTATTTAGTTATTTAATATAATTACAGACGTTACAGTAGGCTGTTTCACACTGTCATTAATCTGCAGTTATAATCAACTCATGTTCATAGAAAAGTTAGTAATAAACATTTCTACACAAGTATTTATGTATATGAAGCATCTGTGTTGTGAGAAGTGCTTCTCATATGATATGTAAGTGACCCGTACAGCTTTATTGTAGACATTTCCTTGAGCGAGAATGACGTCGACTGAAACTTTCTGTCATACACCACGCCCACCAAAAGGGTACCCTTGTTAGTGGAAACGCAAGCCTGATAAACGTGACCCATACCAAACCGTACCGTACCAGTCAGTGGAAACGAGCCATAAGTATTGCAAGTAGTTCATATCAAAATTTACTACTCAAGTAGTAAAAGTACAAGTATTATGTAATGTAGTTATTAATGAAAAGAGTCAAAAGACATCATATTGTTTTGTTTATTTTAAATCTCTTTTTTGGGGGGGCACGTGATTAAGCAGAACGAAAAGAAACATGGATTACGGTACTGTTTTTCTCTTGCACTTGAACCACAGATCTGACAGATTATAACGGCTTTAACACACACCTTTCAAAGTTTTGTGTCACAAAAACACTCCATAATCCACTCAAAACGCTATTGGAGCCCATTTTCGGATCGCAAATTACCGGTTGTAAACGCTGTAAACGGAAGTTCTAAACATTCTACTGGTCGCTATGGCGCCCTCTATGCAGTAGCCAAGAAAAAGGTCTATAATTGTAACGAGTAGCGCTGTGAATCTACACTGGTCTCACAGTTTGGTTCGGTTACGATTATCATGCCATCGATTCGGTTCAATTTGATATCTCAGTGCATTGACGATGCTTTCCATACATAATTACATTTGTTTCTTCACAACACAAGAATTTTTAAAATTAAAATCTATAAATATATTTATATTTCTATATTATTTATAATACAATATTGTTCTTTAGTACAGCAGTCAGATATATGAACTGTACCCTTAATTTGATCTGCTCAAAGAAAACACTCTTTCTGAATGTATCAAGCAAAACTCCAATACATGCACAGAAGACAGTATGAGCATTTATAGCAAATAAACTCATGTAAATATTATCCCGCTTGCTTTTTGAGCGCTGACAAGCAAGGTCTTTGGTTATTGTATTCACCCGCTCAACAGAAAGGGCTGCTATCGGCTTTAGAAATGAAAGCGATGTTCAGCGATGGCAGGAAGAACAGCCGCGGTTATAGTCTGTATGTGCATAATACGTGGTGATCCAGCCTGATCTCACGAGAAAACGTAAGTATTTTACGTTTTGTCAGTTTAGTGGCTAATTCGTACGAATTCGTACGAGTTCATTCGTATGAATTTATACGATTTAAAAAAGGAGGTGTGGCACCTAACCCCACCCCTAAACCCAACCGTCATTGGGGGATGAGCAAATCGTACGAAAATGTACGAATTAGATCGTACGAACTAATACGAATTAGCCACTAAATCAAAAGTTACGAATTGCCGTGAGATTGTGTCAGGTGATCAGGTAATCTGTAATAGACACAGTGAAGAAAACTCGCACCTCAGACACGCTTGTGTCTGGATCCACAAGTAGCGCTTTAACAGCCAAGAGGAGAGGAAAAGTTACCTCACGAACACGCCAGCGGGTCAAATATCCAAAATGAGAGAGGCAGAGATGGAGTTTTACAGCATTTCTCCCTAGTAGTGAAATAGCAGCTCATGTGCTGTGCCACCTTCATTGTAGCTAGATCGTTATTTACTCGCCCTCGCCTCCTTCGCCATAGTATTGCGACATCGCGCACAGGAGATAAATGACGTCAGTACATAATAACCGGTTATGATCTGAACCGATATCAATAATTTTGACACCTCTAGTAACGAGTAACGATGCAGCTCATAAAAAATCTATCAGACTAAATGTGTTAAACTCATGGACAATATGTACTGAAGTAAAAGTGGAAGTAGGAGAAAAAACAATTCTCCAGAAGAGTACAGATACAGATACAATCTTTCAGTACTTAAGTACCGTAGTGAAGTAGTTCTACTTCGTTACTATACATCTCTGATTATTTTTTTTCATATTTTAGTATAGTATTTTTGTAATATTGTAGTGTTTTTTTTATAATTTAATTTAATTTAATTTAATTTAATTTAATTTAATTTAATTTAATTTAATTTAATTTAATTTAATTTAATTTAATTTAATTTAATTTAATTTAATTTAATTTAATTGACCTCTGACCTCAGTGACCCTCAATGCTCTCTAATGCACTTTATTAATTAGGACATGATTGCCTGGGCAACAGGGAAGAGGAGAGATGTGATTGGGTGGAGAAGCTATCAGTCACACTGAGGAAATGTTATATTTGTCTGAACGCTCACATTGCTGTTGTTGTTTTTTTTTGTATTTTGTAATTTTATTTTTGTATTTATTGTTTTGTTTTATTTTTTATGTTTATAATTTTTCAATTTTTAGGATTTTACTTTTGTAGTATTATAGTATTTGTTTCATATTTAGAGTAACACTCCAAACACAGACCAGCTTGAAATTTAATTTAATAATTTAATTCAATTTATATTCATATTTTAGAATTTAATGTTTATAGTACTTTAGTATTTTTATGTTTATAATTTTTCATATTTTAGTGTTTTATTTTTGTGGTGTTATCGTTTTCTGTCATATTTAGAAATCTTTCGTATTTTCGTATTTTATTTTTGTAGTGATATGGTGTTTTTATATTTAGAATTTTTCATAATTTAGAATTGTATTTTTGTAGTGTTATAGTATTTGTTTCATATTTAGAGGAACACTCAAACACAAAACAGCTTTAAATGAAACTAATTGAAGATTAATATTTTAGAATTTTACTTTTGTAGTATGAGGTTATTTTTATATTTTAAATTGTTCATATTTTAGTGTTTTGTAGCTTTGTAATTTTATTTCATATTTTGAATACTTTCTTATTTTTGATGTTTTATTTTTTCATATTTATAATGTTTTATTGTATTATAGTATTTTTATATTTAGAACTTTTGTACATTTTAGAATGTAACTTTTGTAGTATTATAATATTATTTTTCATGATTAGAAATCTTTCAGATTTTAGAATTTTGTTTTTGTAAGATTATAGGAATTTTTGTCAGATTTTTACTTTTGTGATGATATATTTTTTTTGTCAAAATTAGCAATCTTTTATATTTTAGAATTTTCCTTTTTTAGTGTTATAGTATTTGTTTCATATTTAGAGTCTTTTAATTTAATTTAGTTTTGTTTAGTTATGTTTGTTTTTTTAATTTAATTTAATTTAATTTAATTTAATTTAATTTTATTTTATTTTATTTTATTTTATTTTATTTTATTTTATTTTATTTTATTTTATTTTATTTTATTTTATCAATGATAAAAATGCAGATGAGAGTGGAGCTGGGTGACCTCTGACCTCTGACTGCAGGGCCGCTGGCGCAGTAAACTTTCTTACGTGCCCTAATTAGGACACGATTGCCAGGGCAACAGGGAACAGAAGAGATGTGATTGGGTGGAGAAGCTGTCAGTCACGCTGAGGAAATGTTATATTTGTCTGAATACTCAGTGGTGATTTCTTTCATATTTCAGAATTTTTATTTTTGTAGTGTTGTAGTACATATTTCTCATATTTAGAATTTTTTTCACATTTTAGGGTATTATATTAGTAGTATTTTTGTTGTGTTATAGTGTTTTTTACATTTAATTTAATTTAATTTAATTTAATTTAATTTAATTTAATTAATTTAATTTAATTTAATTTAATTTAATTTAATTTAATTTAATTTAATTTAATTTAATTTAGATGGGAGTGGAGCTGGGTGACCTCTGACCTCAGTGACTGCAGGGAAACTCTCTCTAATGTGCCCTAATTAGGACATGATTGCCAGGGCAACAGGGAAAAGGAGAGATGTGATTGGGTGGAGAAGCACTGTCACACTAAGGCAATGCTATATGTGTCTCAATGCTTTGAGTGGAATTCAGTCAGTGTTGTTTTTGTAGTATTATAAAAAAAAATCATATTTATTTATTTTCTTTCCGGCTTAGTCCCTTTATTAACTATTTAACTCTATTTTTAGAGAACATGCAAACTTCACACAGAATTGCCAACTGACCAAGCCGAGGCTCGAACCAGCGACCTTCTTGCTGTGAGGTGACAGCACTACTTACCGCGTCGCCTCTTTGTCGTATTTTAGAAATTTATTTTTGTTGTATTTTTCATATTTTAGAGTTAGAATATATATATATATATATATATATATATATATATATATATATATATATATATATATATATATATATATATATATATATATATATATATATATATATATACAGTTGAAGCCAGAATTATTAGCCACCCTGAATTATTAGCCCTCCTGTTTTTTTTTTCCCCAATTTCTGTTTAACGGAGTGAAGAGTTTTTCAACACATTTCTAATCATAATAGTTTTAATAACTCATCTCTAATAACTGATTTATTTTATCTTTGCCATGATGACAGTAAATACTATTTGACTAGATATTCTGTTCTGGGTGTTTAATATGACTTTTTATAGGATTTTTAGGAGTGTTTTAACTAAATATCTGGTGCATTAAGACAGAAGGAATGTGTCCTACCGGTGGTTTGTCAAACCCACTCACCTGCATGGAGCAAACTCATACATGGTGTTGTTATGTGATGCATTGAGTGTATGCTTTACTAAAAAGATAGGTCTTTAATCTAGTTTTGAACTGCGAGAGTGTGTCTGAGCCTCGGATATTATCAGGAAGGCTATTCCAGAGTTTAGGAGCCATAAATGAGAAGGCTCGACCTCCTTTACTCGACTTTGCTATTCTAGGTACTACCAGAAGCCCCGAGTTTAGAGATCTTAAAGAGCGAGTTGGATTGTAGTGAGACAAAAGGTTGGTTAGATAAACAGGAGCTAGATTATTTAAAGCTTTGTAGGTAAGAAGCAATATAAATATAATCAGGCAGCCAGTGTAAGGAGGATAAAATTGGGGTGATGTGATCATATTTTCTAGACCTGGTAAGAACTCTGGCAGCTGCATTGTGTACTAGCTGAAGTTTGTTAATAGAGGATGCTGGGCAGCCAGCAAACAGTGCATTACAGTAGTCCAGCCTAGAAGTCATAAAAGCATGGACTAGTTTTTCTGCATCTGAGATGGATAGAATACTTCGTAACTTAGCGATATTTCTCAGATGAAAGAAAGCAGTTTTTGTCACATTAGATATATGATTTTCTCCTGTTAGAGTTAAATTGCTGTCTAATATGACACCCAGGTCTTTTATAGTAGAGCTAACGCTAACTTTGTATCCCTCTAATTGTAGGTGGAGTTGTGAGATATGCTGTGTACAGGATTTAGGCCCAATAAGTAATATATCTGTTTTGTCTGAGTTTAAGAGAAGATAATTGTTGGTCATCCAGTCTTTAACATCTTTAATACACTCAGTTATCTGAAACAGTTTAGACATCTCGTCAGGTTTAGTTGAAATATACAATTGAGTATCATCTGCATAGCAGTGAAAGCTGATCCCATGTCTTCTAATAATGTCTCCCAGGGGAAGCATGTATATTGTAAACAGCAAAGGGCCTAAAACTGATCCTTGAGGCACCCCATACTTTACTGGCCTGACTTGTGAAAGCTGTTCATATATATTTACAAACTGGTAACGGTCAGTTAAGTATGACTTGTTCCTGGACACCTGTAAAATATAAGTGATCTATGAAGATGTCATGATCGATAGTGTCGAATGCAGCACTGAGATCAAGTAAAACTACTAATGAGATACAGCCTCGCTCTGCAGCTAAATGTAAATCATTGGCTATTTTCACTAACGTGGTTAATGTTATCTTTGGTTATGTTCTGTGTAGTTAAAAAAGTACATTCTCCAGAAGAAAAAAATATAATAGGAAATACTATGGGCATCACTTGGGCATTTTTTGCAAAAAATTTAAATATGGCAGGCCGACTAATAATTTAACATAATGTCCAGTGAGATCAGACTGAAGTTTGTCTTGTGTGTGTTTTATGTTCCAGAGATGACGATGATATTAATGACGTGGCGTCAATGGCTGGTGTGAATCTGAATGAGGAAAGCGCTCGCATCCTCGCCACTAACTCTGACCTGGTGGGAACGCAGATCCGATCCTGTAAAGACGAGGCTTTTCTCCCCACAGGCCTGTTACACCGGCGGATACTGGAGACAGGTATCACAAACACACTTCTCAATATTCCACTACCTTTCTGAAACACCATGGAGCCTTTTCACAAGACTGTTATGACATCAGCATCTTAAATCCTTAAAACTTCTTAATATTAAGGTTTTTAAAAAAACGGATGAACATTTATGTGTATTTATGTATTATTTCTTTGCATCAATGACAAAAAATGAACGATCGCTTGTGTGAGGTGTGTGTAATGCAGTGTGTATGAGGACAGGACTGTAAATCTGACATTATTCCCTCTTCTGGCTCACGCTCTCATTTTCCTTCTGAAATTTTGATAACACCATCGTGGAGTTTTTCCTTTATTATTTCAGCAAATAGGATTGCAAATAGATGATTGTTTGTACTCTCCCATTCACTGCGCTCAAAGTTTACAAATGACAAAACATGCAAATGTGAAAACGGTCCATTAAGTTGGCCAAAGTGCAGCACAAAAGATAAAGGTCGGGACGCACTATGCCAGCATAAAACAACTAGCGCTCACAAAAAAACAACTCTGTTGTTGTCTGCTCACATCTGGTTCCATCTGGACCAAAAAGCTGCAAGTGAACACACCAACAGACGAAAGCCAACTGATTCGAGAGCTGTGTTCTGTGTCTGCATGAGAGGGTTTGTCTTTCTGCACCAACAGGGGGCAGTAATCATTCATTCTTGTTCTCCCCGTGTTGGCGTGGGTTTCCTCTGGGTGCACTGGTTTCCCCCACAGTCCAAACACGTGAGCTATAGGCAGTGCTTAATTTGTGAATTGCAAGGTCCTGGAACAGATCGGGGTGACGGGTCCAGCATTTTACCTGAGAATGGAGATGTGTTGCGCACTGGGCCGGATCAAGCTGAACTGGCACTCTAGGCAAACGATGATCATGCCGTCTTCAAACCGAAAGTGAAAACGGGAGACGGGGGTGTGATTGCGCTTACAACAGCAAGTACTGGTATGGGTAGTGTCACGGATGAAAGTGAGGACTGTTTAGTCTCAGACACCGCCCTCTCTATTCTGCCGTCCTAGAAGGCCGCCTGGGTCGCACGTGAAAGTGGAGAGATGAGGCGGGGGGTTTGCCAGTGTTTGGCGAAGGGGTGTCGTGGACGAAAGTAAAGGCCTGGGGTGGGTTGGAGATGGGGATGGGTGTTGTGGATTAAAGTGAAGAGGCTTGGGAGTCGTGTAAGAAAGTGAAAGTGAACTGCGGACAGGGAGGAGGGCAGTTGAGGAGGAGGACCGGTAAAATGAGGTGCCGGATCTGGATCCGGCGTGTTCCGGCACAAATTAAGCCCTGGCTATAGGGGAATTGAATAAACTAAATTTTCCATAGTGTATGAGAGGGAATTGATGAATTAAATTGGCCGTAGTGTATGAGTCTGTGTGAATGTGAGTGTCTATGGGTGTTTTCCAGTACTGGGTTGCAGTTGGAAGGGCATCCACAGTTGGCAGTTCATTTTGCAGTGGCTACTGCAGATTAAAAAGGGACTAAGCCGAAAAGAAAATGAATGAATGATTGAAAGTGTAGGCTAGCATGTTTATGTGTGCTCACAAGTATAGAAAAGAGCAGCAGAAGGACATATAGCCTGTTTGATTGTTGTTGTGTGATGATATGGAGTTATTCTGGAGCGCCTGGAGCTTGGGAAGGTTTCTCTGTTCTTGTGAATGTAGGCCAGTGTCTGTCCTCACCGCAATCTATATGGTATTGTCTGTATCTATATCTCTGCTTTTATTGTTCAGGGTTTATATGGCTGCTGGAGATCCTTGAAAATGCTTCAATGATACAGAAGTCTTAAAAAGTCTTCATTTATTAATTTTTCTTCGGCTCAGTCCATCATTTATCAGGGGTCACCACAACGAATGAACCGCCAACTATTCCAGCATATGTTTTACGCAGTGGATGCCCTTCCAGCTGCAACCCAGTACTGGGAAACACCCATACACACTCATTCACACTCATACACTACAGCCAATTTAGTTCATCAATTCCCCTAAAGTGCATGTGCACTGACCTAACTCTGATCTTTGCAGACTGTTGTTATTGCATTTAGTTTATTATAGTTTTTTAGATCTTGTCAATTTATTTTGAAAGATATGTTGAAAGAAAAGTGAGTATACAGCTAGAGTTTGCTTTTGTGACACTTTATTTAAATATATATGGCTCAGAAATCACTACATTTTTACATTACTACATAAAATCTTTTTACCAGGCCATTAGATAAATAATCCTTACTGCTTAACCCTGTATGCAACAGAGTCTCATTCTGAAAACGTACCCCTGTATACATTTCTGGAGATCACGAATTATGTAGCCAGAGGTACGTATGACTGCATTTCGTCTTTAAAACGAATGCTACGGGTGGTATGTGCTTACCAGCTGACCGCTTACAGTACCTCCATGTAGACAGCTTTACCGCTGTGACCAGTTTGTCTAGTCGTTCACCATATATGTCGGCAGACTTGAGACGCAGAGAGGAGTTGATCACAATGATGAGGTTTGAGTCTGGCGAAGAACAGTTACCGAAAGCAGGTAAAACAAAAAAGAAGCTAAAAAAAAATAAATAAATAAACAAGTAAATAACAGGGTGAGAATGTGGTAAAATCTGAAAACATGGTAAAAATCAGGCGAGGATTTTCTGGATTGCTTTGAAAACACTGTCATTTGGTTTAGGGAAGGTGGGGGGTGGGGGATCGGTTGGTTGGTCAGTCAGTCGGTCAGTCAGTCAGTTAACAGCGGCCACTGGTGGATTTACGCGAGAACATGAAGCGCGAATGACACTCATGAGAGAAATTTGAGATCGAAAAACATACACAGCGTCTGGTGGATTGTGAAAAAACTGCAAACAAACGTACCCTTTGGATGTATTTGACGCTCTCCAGAAATGTATATAGGGGTACATTTTCAGAATGAGCCTGGTTGTCTGTATAAGTCTAAAATTTTATTCAAGACTCATTTATTTCAGCCTCATTCAAGTCAAAGGCTTAATTAAATTAAATTTGACCCTGTACAAACCTGATTAAGAGTAAGTTTCCTTAATACAGTGGTTCTCAAACTGTGGTACGCGTACCACTCCTCCTAGTGGTACGCGGAGGAATCGCTGAATAATGAAAGAAAAAATTAACACTTAATCCTTTGATGCGTACAAAAACATTGATGTGATCAGCATTGGCTGTTCCCTGAAGCGTACGATCACAGCACTGTGCTTAGAATAATTACTTAAGTTCAAGAATTGATTGACTGATGTGAAAAGTGGCCAATCGCAGTCTTAAGCTGTATGTGTGTGTGTATATATATATATATATATAATATATATATATATATATATATATATATATATATTTTTTTTTAGCTGAGTTAACAAAGAAATGTGGTCTGCCCAAGTCAGTGTGTGTTCGTGCTGTGGATTACCACAGAAAAAAATGTTCAGCTCGTCCTTCTGTGTTTGTGTAAATAAAAAGAGAAGCAGATGCAGGATCCGCTTGTAATGAAAGTTGAATGTTCGTCCGGCTACATTTCCACTGCATCCGCAAATCTGTCAGCTTATTTAACCTGGAACATTCCTCAGCGGATGACCACCAACATTCATATTTCAAAACAATGCTGGAATATACACTGCAGTTTTAGAAGAGCAGAGTCAGTAAGATTGATTTGTTTTTATTTTTTGGAAAGAGGACACATTAATTTAATCAAAAGTGACAGTAAAGAAGTCTATATCAAATATGTAAATATATACAAAAGATTCTATATCAAATATATTCAGTTTTTGATTTTGAAATCTAAAATGTGTCATGGTTTCCACAACACAGCTGATTACAAATCTTTTTCTTATCATAAAATCATATTAAAGTTATTTCTAAAGGATAATGTGACACACTGTAAAAAAATACTTGCGTTTCCACATTGATTTGTGTTGGGACTACATGAAGGAATTAAGATAAAGGTGCAGTATGGAAGTTTGACACCCAGTGGTTGAACTAGGTATTACATTCCTGGATCAAAACAATCACAAGCGCAGGTTGCCAGATTGAGCAGCAAGTCTGACTATCGAGCCTAAGGCTGATTTTAACCGTGGTCTATATAAAAGCAACGGCACGCGATAGAAGGAATATTTTCCATATTAAAAGGTTTTTGTCCTAACCAACACCTCAAATTAATATATAAGAAGCAGCTTCTGTTACTCACAGCTGAACAACAGGATTCCATTTTACATGACATATATAGTTCACCTCAGATCTGGAAAATAAATAAATTGTTCGAAATTGAACTTTAGAGCTGTGACTCAGTGTGAACCAACAAATATCAGTGATTCAGCATCTACATTAATAATGTTAAAGAGGTATGGATTAATTAGATTATAAGCTTTACCATTATGTCGGAGTGCAGTGAGTGCACTATTCTGTGCTTCTGAATGGCTGTATTTATAAGTTCTGTCTTTTTCGTCTGGTGCAAACAGCCAATTGCTTATCACTGCAAATCTTATCACGTAGCATGTTGTTAGGACACAGGGATACAATGTAACCTGCTCACCTAATGTTTATATTTGTAATATTTATATAATTTGCTAATTAATAACTGTCACGGTCGGTAAGAGGAAAAAGGGAGCGAGGACTCAAATGCAAAAACAAGATGATTTATTAATTAAATAAAACAAAACAACAACAAAAACCACCCCGAGGGGGAAAACACATAACTATAACACAAACTTGGTTGGGCTGACAAGACAAGGCTAGAGCAGGAACACAGGGAAAGTATAGACGACGAACTGGCACAGGACAGCAGACATGAGGAGAATATAAGCAGGAGTAAATTAACACAGGTGAACAAAACAGGTGTTAGACATGTGAATCTAATAAACTAATAATGGGTTAACAAGGAGGGTGGGACTAGACGATAGACGGGAGAGCACCTGACACAAAGAGACAACACAAGCCAGGTGCTCACATAAAACAGGACAAGAACACGCAGCCAATGAGAGAACTCATTAACCGCGCGTTCTTATGACGAGACAAAACAACACTGAAGCACACAACAAAAGCACGCGACAATGTAACACAGAGCCACGTGCTTTGACAGACGCAAGACACGAGCACACGATAAGTGAAAACACTTACCGTGCGCTCACATAAATGCAACGCGCATGTTTCATCTCAGCGCCAGCCAAAACCGAAACCAACTAGACGGAGATGCTGAGAATGAAACGAACAACACAAACACGAGTACAAGAGCGCTAGTGCGCACGGTCCGCATGCACCTATGACGGCGCGCACCCAGACAATGACAAAACAAGTGCTCGACCCAAGAAAACTCGAGCCAAGCACTACAGGACAAGACAAAACAGAGCTAGTGTCCGGATTCTGCCACCAAAACAAGAATTTACAAGACCAGAGTGGCAGAACCCTAACAAATAACCTCATGTGGAACTCTGAATCTGCGTCTCATTTCAAAGTCTGCTACTGTCCACTGAAGGTCACATTTTGGTCAAGGGCACATGCTTTGAGAGCCTTCCTGACTGAATGAATAAAAGACGTGGTTTTCCACCAAAGCAACCCAGGGTGCTGAAATATTATTGGCTAAACTGCCATTGGGCGGTTTAAGACAGACGTTCCGGTGCGTAACTCACATTTTCAAAGCAGAATATCTGACTTCGGCATTGTTTTTCAGATAAACAAGAATGTTCACTGAGCATGTTTCTGAAATATCTGCAAACATAACATGGTATTTTTATGCTTTAGATGAGTAATACACTTACAAACAGCACCTTTAACTTATTGGTTTTTACCAATTTAAGTGGATTGAACATAAAACAATTAAGTTATCCCCCAAAAATACTCAACAATTTGTTGTTTCAGCTTAATTTAAATAAGTAGTTTGAAACAAATAACAAATGTCATTGTTCTGCTGTAATGATGCAGAAAATTCAGCTTTACGTCACATTATAAATAAAGTACATTTTACTATTAAATCTTATAGGAACATTTTATTTTTAATTGTAATAATGTGTAGCTATTTTTAAAGGGAAACCTATGATGAAAATCCACTTTTGTAAGCTGTTTGTACAGAAGTGTGTGCAGGTTTAGTGTGTCCACTGTCATATTGGGCTGATAGAACACAATAAGTCTCTTTTTTATATTTCCTGACGTTAAAATAGCATCCAAATCCCTCCTATTTTGAGGCCGACCCCAATGTGATGTAGGAGTACGGTTTCCCCACCCACCAAATTGATTGACAGACGTATTTTAACATGTCTCCATAGTAACACATATATAAATCAACAAGACAGGACAGGATTAAAGATCTGTTCAGCTCTCTGTGATCATCAGTCATCATCAAATGTGATCAAGTTTTACAAGTTTAGAATTAAGAATGAACTCCACAACAAATACATCAATAATCATTAGTAAAATTCTTACTGTAGTTTTTCTCACAAACGTTACGTGAGATCTGCTTTCTTCATGTCTGTCACTGTGCTGTTTATCTGACACAGCCAATATGTAAAAAGGGGTAAATAGTGCCCTTTAATGTATTTTTGAATCTGATAGGCAGCACGGTGGCTCAGTGATGTGCACTGTGGCCTTACAGCAAGAAGGTTGCTGGTTCGACTCTCGGCTGGGTGTTTCTGTGTGGAGTTGAATGTTCTCCACGTGTTGGCAGGGTTCCTAAGGGTTTCGCCCACAGTCCAAACACATTCGTTTTAGGGGAATTGATTAACTAAATTGGCAGTAGTGTATGAGTGTGTGTGGATGAGTGTGTATGGATGTTTTCCAGTACTGGGTTGCAGCTGGAAGGGTATCTGCTAAAACATGCTGGAATAATTGGCGGTTGTGGTGACCTTTGAAATAGAGACTAAACCAAAGGAGGATGGATGAATGAATGAATGAATGAATCTGTGATCAGAAGAGACTTCTCCAGCAAACATTTAAGTATGCCTAAAATGCAGTATTTAAACCTCATAATTGAATAGAAAATGAGGTAGATAAGTGCGATAAGGTCCACTTTTTGAGAAAAGAACCACCAGGCTGGCTACCAGGCCTGAGTTTTAGTAGTTTTTGTTGACTGAAATAACCTTTGCGTGGAAAAAACATGCACAAAGTTCATCCCACACAAACTAGTTAAAAGCGGATGTACAGCACTTGTTGTGTCAGCCTTGTGTTCGGCACACATTAGATCTCAGTTAAGCGTCAGAAGGCCTCGGGTGTGTGTTTTCTCGGGTGTGTGTTTGTGTGGCCGTCGTGGAGCTGTCGCTGGAGCGCGCTGCAATTCTTCTCAAAGGTGCAGCGGTGTGTAGGAGGATGAGGCGCCCCCTGCTGTTGATGGGCTGCTGGAGAAACTCATAGGTGACAGCAAACCAAGGGAGGCACGACTCCTGCCAGCTCTGCTCAATCTGAGAGAAAACACACACACGCCCTAAATCACCTCATACGCAAAGATCACGTCCGCTCAGTCTTACTTAAACAGCAGGAAATCAAGCCAGCATCATATCAGAAATCGCATGTGTTATACTTTATGTGCATTCCTGTATAACAGTAGATCATGGAGAGAATTCAATGCAAGTCTTCTTTATTTATATATAAAACAATGCATACAAGTAATGGTCGTACTTGACAATAACTTTCCATTAGTTGTAAATTTAATAAGATAATGACTGGATCTTGAATGCAATGCTCAGCTCAATCTGAAAGAAACACACACATACACACACACCCCGAATCACTCTCAAACACATCCGCTCAGTCTACTTAAACAGCAGGAAACTCAGGCCAGCGTCAAATCAGAAATTGCATGTGTTTTACACTGTAAGATATCTGTTGAATAGCAGTTTTCTGTAATAAATATAAATGCATGTGTTATACTTTTATGTGCATTCCTGTATAACAGTAAATTATGGAGGAATTCAGTGTAAGTCTTCTTTATTTATATATAAAACAATGCATAATAGTAAAAGGTCATGCCTACTATAGCTTTCCATTAGTTAGACATGTATATCAGATACACTGTAAGAAATGCTGGGTTCCACACCGTGATTGTGTTGGGACAACATGAAGGAATTAAGTTAACTTGTTAGTTTTACAAATTTAAGTGGACTGAACATAAAACAATTAAGTTGTCGCAAAACCAAAACCTCAAGTATTGTGCAGTTTCAGATCAAGTAGTTTGAACAAACAGCAAAGGTAATTTTTTTAAGTGTAAAGAGTGTATCTTGAATGCAATGCTCGGCTCAATCTGAGAGAAATGCGCGCATACACACACTCCCTAAATCATCCTCAACACAAAGATCACGTCTGCTCAGTCTTACTTATAAGGGAGGAAATCAGCCAGATCATATCAGAAACGGCATGCGTTATACTTTATGCGCATTCCTGTATAACAGTAGATCATGGAGAGTTCAGTGTAAGTCTTCATTATTATATATAAAACAATGCATAATAGTAAAAGGTCATGCTTTACTATAACTTTTCATTAGTTATATGAGATAAAGAGTGTATCTTGAATGAATGCTCTGCTCAATCTGAGAGAAATTCAAACACACACACACACACACACACACACACACCCTGAATCACCCTCAACACAAAGAGCACGTCTGCTCAGTCTTTTCTTAAACAGCAGGAACTCAGAACAGCGTCAAATCAGAATTGCATGTGTTTTACACTGTAAAGATATCTGTAGATAGCAGTTTTTCTGTAATAAATATAAACTACATGTGTTATACTTTATGTCCATATCCTGTATAACAGTAGATTATGGAGAGAATTCAATTAAGTCTTCTTTATTTATATATAAAACAATGCATAATAGTAAAAGGTCACACACACACACACACTCCCTAAATCATCCTCAAAACACAAAGATCACGTCTGCTCAGTCTTTACTTAAACAGCAGGAAATCAAGCCAGCATCATACAGAAATGCATGCGTTATACTTTATGTGCATTCCTGTATAACAGTAGATCATGGAGAGAATTCAATGCAAGTCTTCATTATTATAAATAAAACAATGCATAATAGTAAAAGGTCATGCTTTACTATAGCTTTCCATTAGTTATAGATTTATATAATATAAAGAGTGTCTCTTGAATGAATGCTCTGCTCAATCTGAGAGAAATTCAAACACACACACACACACACATACACACACACACACCCTGAATCACCCTCCACACAAGATCACGTCTGCTCAGTCTTTTCTTAAACAGCAGGAAATCAAGCCAGCATCATATCAGAAATGGCATGCGTTTATACATGTCCACAAATTAGCATTTTTCTTTATTTGCGATTCATGTTTTTATTTTCCCCATTCATTTCTGCTTGTGAATTGCATTATGGGATGTTGATCTTTCCTACAACAACTTGTAACCTTAAAAAGTTCCAAAAAGTGACTTTTATGAACATTTTAAGTGTAAGTGCTATATTTTCTGGGTTGATGTTGTATATTACACTACAAAACCTTGTAATAAATATTTTCTGTTATTTACAAACCTATTTCTCTTTATATTATTATTTCTTCCACATCATATTATTGTAAACTACTAAAATGTTAATTAACATCACTTTGTTAAACTGTAGAGTTGAATTCTCATCATCAAAAGTGCACAGAGCATATCAACATCTTATAATGGAACTCACAAATAGATTATGTTTATATAATATAATTAAATATACAATTAATTATATATAAAATATATGTGAGATGAGAAATAAATCATTTGAATATTTAATTATATCATTATCTGTGATTTATGAGAACTGTCAGTATATACTTGTAACATTCATGCCTGAATTCAAAGTGCTTTGGATCAGAGTGTCAAATTTATGCCAAATGCATTAATATACATATAGTTCATGCATGTGATCTTGTGAGGAGCAAAGCTTCTACACTGAAGTCTGTCTGCTGCTGCTCTCTCTCTTCTGATATATTGTTATGTGGACGGAAACGTTCATTTTGATGCATTTGACCAGAAGGTTTTTCAACTATTTTAAAGCTGTTTTTTTTTTATTTTTGGTCTGAACAAAAGTTCTTCATCTACATCTTCTGAAAAAGCCTTGGCCTTAAGATGCTCCTCATCTTGTTTCTTTTTCTCTGGTTTGGAGTCATTAAGGACACTCTCAGCACGTTCAGCAGCTGATTTAAATAATTGGTGTGATTTTCTTAAAATAACGGTGGAAGGAGATCTTATGTTAATAGCAAATTAAAGATGTGGATGTTGTAGATAGAAGCGCTCTGAGCTTTCAGCCATCTTCTAACATCCTCTGCTAATTATTCTTTAAGCAGAAGTCGTCAATTCACTTGAAAGAGAAAACTGTTTTTCTTTCCTCTTTTATTATTTCTGCAGGAAAAAAGGAATTGGAAATTAAAATGGGAATCTCAAATGTTTCTCTGTAGCAGCAGGCCGATGAAATGTTGAAGAATTACACTTATTTTGCTCAAAGATATCTCAAACCGAGCTCAGCTTTGCCAGGATAATCAATATAATATCAAAAGACCAACATGAACTCTTTTCTCAGTGGATTCTTTCAACATCAAGTGAGCTGGGTTTCATTTCCCAAAAACATCGTAAGCTTAAGTATCGTGAGACCTGATCTTAATGTTCTCTTTCCCAACATCTTGAAAATCATCAGAGATAATTGTTAAATTAAGTAATGTTTGCCATGAAGTTAAAAATTAGATCTTTTTGTATATGTTATAAACGATGTATCTGTGCACTTCATTATTTTTTAAACATATATTTACCTCATTATAACCTCCCCTTCCCTCCTCCAACCACCTTTTCACTTCTGGTCACATGGAAGTCACAGAGCTATAAGTCTTTGGGCGGGGACTATCAGTAATTTAGGGCGGGGCTGACAGACCTTTAGGGCGGAGCTTTCAGTTTTGCCGGGGCTATACTTTTTTTTTTAGGGCGGAGCTATCAGTCATTTAGGGTGGCGCTATCGGGGTTGCTATCAGTCGATTGGGCCAGGGCTATCAGTCATTTAGAATAGAGCTATTAGTCCTTTGGCCTGGGGCTATCAGTCCTTTTGGGCGTGACTATCAGTCCTATAGAACGGGACTATCAGTTCTTTAGGGTCGTGCTATCAGCTCTTTAGGGCGGAGCTATCAGTCATTTAGGGTGGAGCTATCAGGGTTGAGCTATCAGTCCTTTGGCCCGGGGGTATCAGTCTATTGGCCCGGGTCTATCAGTCCTTTGGCCCGGGGCCATCAGTCCTTTGGGGCGTGACTATCAGTCCTAGAGCGGGGCTATCAGTTCTTTAGGGCAGTGCAATCATCTCTTTAGGGCGGAGCTATCAGTCCTTTGTGCAGGAGCTACCAGTCCATTGTGCTGGGCTATCAGTCCTTTAGGGTGGGGCTATCTGTCATTTGGGGTTGGGCCATCTGTCATTTGGGGTGGAGCTATCAGTCCTTTGGCCCGTGGCTATCAGTCCTTTGGGGCAGGGCTATCAGTTCTTTAGGGCGGAGCTATTAGCTATTTAGAGCGGAGCTATCAGTCGTTGGGCCAAAGCTATCAGTTGTTTGATCTGGGGCCATCAGTCTTTTGCGGTGTGATTATCAGCCCTTTTGGGTGGAGCTATCAGCTCTTTAGGGCGGAGCTATCAGTCCTTTGTGCCGGGGCTTTCAGTCTATTGGCGTGGGCTATCAGTCATTGAGGGTTGGGCTATCAATCATTTAGGGTGGGGCTATCAGTCCTTTGGAGTGGGGCTATAACTATATAACTATAACTAGTTAAATATAGCTGGGGACTATATATTTTCAGGCTCTGTGGAATATCATTGTGCCTGCTTCAGTCATGGTACGGCTGTAAAGCTCCTCGATTATTACGCTGTAATGAGAGTATAGTCTCTAGCTATATGAGCCTAGAAAAACAACTTTTCATTTTCCATCAGTCTTAGTACTCGAACTAAGAAGAGTCAAGCTTGAAATAGGAAAATTCAAACTCGTTGGTCATTTTTGAGATGCTAATGTTCTAATCCAATTCAATGATTATGCTAAGCTAAGCTAAAAGTGCTCCTGTTAGACGCGAAGATCTGCTGTCTGGTTTTAAAAATGCTAAAACTAAAATATTGAACTTCTGTAAAATGAGCCTTTAAAAAAGAAGAAAAGTGTACGGTTCTTATAAGAGCCAAGATACATTGCTATAGTGGGAAACTCAGCTGAGCTGCCACATGTTCATTTATAGCGTTATATGATTATGCTATATGATTTCTGACTATTGAATCAGTTTTTTTGCAACTGTAGGTGAAAGCTCTGAGATCTTTCAGTCTCCTGAGCTCTTCTAGCTGGTTGGATCAGCTTTGTTGACTTTCCAAACCACAAAGTCTCATCCAAACTCACTTGTCTGAAGTTTCAGGAAATCATGTTTAAAAATGAGCCACAAGAGCTGCAGAAAAACCTCTCCACTAATTTGTGTTTCAGATGCAGGTCGTGTCAGTTCATCATAGCAACCCTTTATTTTCCCAACACACTGCAGCTTTCTTTCTCAGATGTCATTTCTCGCACTGAACTTCCTTCCAAACATCTGCTCCATCACCCATAGAGAAGTAAAGTCATAGTGAAACTGTTACTTTAAATGAAACAAAGATTAAGAGACTTAAAAAATACAAAACTTTTGCTAATTCAGTTAATTAACTCAACTAAAACAAAAATAAATGATAATTAAAATGTACTGATGAAAATTGTTTTTTATATCTAATAAAAATACCAAAACCTGATTTAAATGATAACTTAAAGTGTAAAAATGTAAACACTCATTCAAAATATGTTATATATTATACTATCTACTATACTTTATCTATTATTTTATAAAACTGACCCAACCAGCACTCGAACCAGAGACCTTCTTGCTGTGAGGCAACAGTGCTAACCGCTGAGTCACCTTGCAACCTATTATAAAATATTAAAAAGCTAATAATATGGAGTCAGTTCATCTACCTAACCCTTTATTTTCCCAACACACACTGGAGCTTTTTTTTCAGATTTATAGGATAGGACAGATGTAATATGCTCTCACTGAACTTCCTTCCAGACATCTGTGTGGTGATGTTGCGTTTGATTATTGATCTTTTCGTAACATCTGCATCTGTGTCTTTTTTTTGTTTTAGCGAAGAGGTTTTGGAGTGACGGACGTCCCGCTGGAGGCGGTGAGCTTTATTTCTCACGCCACGCAGTCCAGATTACGACGGTGCTGGAGAAAGTTTCCTCCATCGCGCAGCACAGAATGGACTCGTGTAAGGTACGAGATGCTTTTATTCATATGGTGCTGCTTTTTAGGGACGGTTCACACCACTCAATGATATTCTGCTCACCATTGTTTTTTCCTATTTTCATAGTCTTTCTGAAGACAATAGGGACAAAATCCTTGATTAAAACTCAATAATATTCATTATATAATTTTCTAATATTTTCTTCTTCTTTTAAAACGTTACTCGCTCTTTCTGAAGACAAGAATGGGACAAAATACTTGGTTAAAGCTCAAAATACGAACTGTATAGTCATTTTCTTATATTTTTCTCCTTTTCATAGTCTTTCTAAAGACAATAAATGGACAAAATCACTGATTAAACTAAAAATAATAATTATATATACATTTCTTATATTTCTCATCTTTATATGCTCTATCTGATGACAATAATGTACAAAATACTTGGTTAACAGCTCAGAATACTAATTATGTAGTCATTTTTATTATGTTTTCCTCCTTTCAGTCTTTCTGAAGACACAGATGTCAAAATACTTGATTAAAAGCTCAAAAATCTAATGCATGTTAATTTTTTATGTTTTCTCTCCTTTCTATTTTCTCCTTTTCATATGTTTGAAGACAATAATGGACAAAACCATTGATTAAAAGCTCAAACGAATGATTAATAAAGTGAATGTGTCCGGCATGGCTCATTAATAACCCGAGACAGATGAATATACCTCAGTAGTGTATTAACATCGAGCGACGGCCTCCCTCTTGTTGACTTGTGTGTAGTGTGGCTAACGTGCTAGCTCTGCGCAGTGCTAATGGTCTGTGTCAGCTCCTGCCGGGGTTCAGGACTCATCTCCAGCGTGTCCAGGGTGGCGTTCGGGCCCAGGACGCCTGCAGGGGCTCGGTGTCAGAAACAGAGCTACAGATGCGAGTGGAGCTGGCTGACCTCTGACCTCGGTGACCGCAGGCAAACTCTCTAATGCACACTATTAATTAGGACACGGGGAAAAGGAGATGTGATTGGGTGGAGAAGCTGTCAGTCATGCTGTGGGAATGTTGTATTAGTTTAAATGCTCACAGTGGAATTCAGTCAGTGTTCATATTTCGTAAAAATCTCTTTATTCATCAGAGGTCAGCACAGCGGAATGAACTGCTAACTATTCCAGCAAATGTTTTACACAGCAGATGCCCTTCCAGCTGCAACCCATTACTGGGAAACACCCATACACACTCATTCTCACACACACACTCCTACACTATGGGAAATTTAGTTCATCAATTCCCAGAGATGTATAAAGTACTAGAGACCCAGACTTAAGTAAAAGTACAAGTACTCTATCAAAAAGTGACTTGAGTAGAAGTAAAAGTGCTCTTTAAGCACCATACTTAAGTGGAAGTACTAAAGTATTCAACATTTTTTGTACTTAAGTATTGCAAGTAGTTTATATAAAATTTACTACTCAAGTACTGAAAGTAAAAGTACAAGTATTGTGTAATGTAGTTATTAAAGAAGCAGTCAAAAGACATCATATTGTTTTGTTTATTTTAAATCTCTTTTTTGGGGGCACGTCATTAAGCAGAACGAAAAGAAACATGACTTACAATACTGTTTTTCTCTCACGCTTGAACCACAGATCTGACAGATTATAACAGCTTTAACACACACCTTTCAAAGTTGTGTCACAAAAACAGTCCATAATCCACTCAAAACGCTATTGAAACCCAATTTCGGAGCACAAATTACTGGTTGTAAACGCTGTAAACGACGTTCTAATTCACTTGATTTTGATTTTATTGTAAAAAAAAGAAAACGTGTATATTACTGTTAAATGAAAATCTGAAATATTTTATGGCTTATGGCTATGATTTAGTATTCAAAAATGTTTCATTTTGATTATGTTTTAATTAAATTGGTCCTAAACTTCATATTTTTATAGTATATTTATTCATTCTGGTACTTTTACCATAAACCAACATCTCAACCATTTGGTAGAGGCTGATATTTAGAAATTATGGGATGTGTTGGGGGAAAATGTATTGATTGTGTTAACTAGCGCATTAGGAATTAAGAAATGCAATAAATAAAAAATTCTATGGTTTTTTTTTGTGTGACAGTTAAATGGTTACTTGTAATAAAATTGTGTCCTTTAATACAGCAGTAAGATATATGAACTGTACCCTTAATTTGACCTGCTCAAAGAAACACTCTTTCTGAATGTATCAAACAAAACTCCAATACGCACAGAAGACAGTATGACATTTATAGCAAAAACTAATGTAAATATTCTCCCGCCTGCTTTTTAAACGCTGACAGGCGAGGTCTTACACCCCTTTGATTAGTTATTGTCTTCACCTTCTGAACAGAAAGGGCTGCTATCGGCTTTAGAAATGAAAGCGTTGTTCACTAATGGCGGGAAGAACAGCCGCGGTTACAGTCTATGTATGTATAATACGCGGTTATCACAGGTAATCTATAATAGACACAGTGGAGAAAACTTGCACCTCATACACGCCTACCAGGCCAGCGGGTCAAATCTCCAAAGTGAGAGAGGCAGAGATGGGAGTCTCACAACATTTCTCTGTAGCAGTGAAATAGCGGCTCGTTGCTGTGCCGCCTTCACTCGCCCTCGCGCCTCCGTCCTTCGCCATAGTATTGCGACACCGCATAGGAGATAAATGACGTCAGTACGTAATAACCCGTTATATTATTACTGAACCGATTTCGACCATTTTGACACCTCTAGTAACGAGTAACGATGCAGCCATAAAAAATCTATCGGAGTAAAAGTATCAAACTCATCGAAAATATGTACTTAAGTAAAAGTGGAAGTAGGAGAAAAAAACAATACTCCAGTAAAGTACAGATACTGCCTTTTAGTACTTAAGTACAGTAGGAAGTAGTTCTACTTCGTTACTATACATCTCTGTCAATTCCCCTATAGCGCACAGGTTTGGACTGTTGGGGGAAATCAGAGCACCCAGAGGAAACCCACGCCAACACGGGAGAACATGCAAACTCCACACAGAAATGCCAACTGACCCAGCTGGGACTTGAACCAGCGACCTTCTTGCTTTGAGGCCACAGTGCTAATTATATGTTCATATTTTAGTATTTTATTATGTAGTATTTTAGTATTTTTTAATATCTAGAATTTTCCATATTTTAGAATTTTATTTTATTGTATTGTAGTATTTTTCAGAGATGTTATAAAGTACTAGAGACCCAGACTTGAGTAAAAGTACAAGTACTCTATCAAAAAGTGACTTGAGTAGAAGTAGAAGTGCTCTTTAAGCACCATACTTAAGGGAAGTACTAAAGTATTCAACATTTTTTGTACCTAATGGCCCGTTTCCACTGAGTGGTACGGTACGGTTCGTTTGGGTACGCTTTTATGGGCCTGTTCCACTGTCAAAAGTGTACTGAACCGAACCGTACCGTACCACTTTTCCGGCACCCTTTTCGAAAGGGTACCAAACACGAGAAAGGGTACCAAAAGGCGGAGCCACACGCGTAGCTGAAGGCTATTGGTTTACAGAGATACGTCATTCGCTTGCGCAACAAGCCAGAATGAAAACAAAAAACCGCCATGTTTGAAATACACAGCGAGAGATTATAGCGGAATTATATATACATATAATAACGAGCCATGCTCAATCTGGGCTCAAACAAACCTTGTCGCCGTCTTGATGAACAGCCACAAAGCCAAGAAAAAGAGCAGATTTACCCTGTGCCCCGTAGTTTTTTACGAGCCAGTCTGAGGTGCGAGCGGTTTCGCTTTACCTTCCTTGCGCTTGTGCGCGTCTAACATTATATCTGAAATAACAACTTCTTGAGCTGATGATGATAACCTGCGCTTGATTATTGACGTGCTTTTGAACCCGATCCTGTCAGACAACGCGAGAAGTGAAGAAACAAAGGAGAAGCCGGAAAAAAGGAGCACATTATTATTCAGCAAACGTAAACAAATGCCATGTATAGCTAACTTATTATCTTCACCTTTTGGACTAATATGAACTGGGAATGATGGAATTACTCTCTAACAGAGGCGACATGTGCTGGCTGAAGATTACAGACATAGATGAAGGTTTTCACTGACTGTAGCCTATATTTTGTGTTGTTTTGAACCTAAATACTGATGAAATGTCTGCTATATGTAGTTTCTTCTGTAGTTGGTAACATATCGGAGACTGTAAAGGGCTGTATGTGTTTATATCTGTTCATTTATTTAGTTATTTAATATAATTACAGACGTTACAGTAGGCTGTTTCCACTGTCATTAATCTGCAGTTATAATCAACTCATGTTCATAGAAAAGTTAGTAATAAACATTCTACACAAGTATTTATGTATATGAAGCATCTGTGTTGTGAGAAGTGCTTCTCATATGATAATGTAAGTGACCCGTACAGCTTATTGTAGACATTTCCTTGAGCGAGAATGACGTCGACTGAAACTTTCTGTCATACACCACGCCCACCAAAAGGGTACCCTTGTTAGTGGAACGCAAGCCTGATAAACGTGACCCATACCAAACCGTACCGTACCAGTCAGTGGAAACGAGCCATAAGTATTGCAGTAGTTCATATCAAAATTACTACTCAAGTAGTAAAGTACAAGTATTATGTAATGTAGTTATTAATGAAAAGAGTCAAAAGACATCATATTGTTTTGTTTATTTTAAATCTCTTTTTTGGGGGGGCACGTGATTAAGCAGAACGAAAAGAAACATGGATTACGGTACTGTTTTTCTCTTGCACTTGAACCACAGATCTGACAGATTATACGGCTTTAACACACACCTTTCAAAGTTTTGTGTCACAAAAACACTCCATAATCCACTCAAAACGCTATTGGAGCCCATTTTCGGATCGCAAATTACCGGTTGTAAACGCTGTAAACGGAAGTTCTAAACATTCTACTGGTCGCTATGGCGCCCTCTATGCAGTAGCCAAGAAAAAGGTCTATAATTGTAACGAGTAGCGCTGTGAATCTACACTGGTCTCACAGTTTGGTTCGGTTACGATTATCATGCCATCGATTCGGTTCAATTTGATATCTCAGTGCATTGACGATGCTTTCCATACATAATTACATTTGTTTCTTCACAACACAAGAATTTTTAAAATTAAAATCTATAAATATATTTATATTTCTATATTATTTATAATACAATATTGTTCTTTAGTACAGCAGTCAGATATATGAACTGTACCCTTAATTTGATCTGCTCAAAGAAAACACTCTTTCTGAAGTATCAAGCAAAACTCCAATACATGCACAGAAGACAGTATGAGCATTTATAGCAAATAAACTCATGTAAATATTATCCCGCTTGCTTTTTGAGCGCTGACAAGCAAGGTCTTTGGTTATTGTATTCACCCGCTCAACAGAAAGGGCTGCTATCGGCTTAGAAATGAAAGCGATGTTCAGCGATGGCAGGAAGAACAGCCGCGGTTATAGTCTGTATGTGCATAATACGTGGTGATCCAGCCTGATCTCACGAGAAAACGTAAGTATTTTACGTTTTGTCAGTTTAGTGGCTAATTCGTACGAATTCGTACGAGTTCATTCGTAGAATTTATACGATTTTAAAAAAGGAGGTGTGGCACCTAACCCCACCCCTAAACCCAACCGTCATTGGGGGATGAGCAAATCGTACGAAAATGTACGAATTAGATCGTACGAACTAATACGAATTAGCCACTAATCAAAAAGTTACGAATTGCCGTGAGATTGTGTCAGGTGATCAGGTATCTGTAATAGACACAGTGAAGAAAACTCGCACCTCAGACACGCTTGTGTCTGGATCCACAAGTAGCGCTTTAACAGCCAAGAGGAGAGGAAAAGTTACCTCACGAACACGCCAGCGGGTCAAATATCCAAAATGAGAGAGGCAGAGATGGAGTTTTACAGCATTTCTCCCTAGTAGTGAAATAGCAGCTCATGTGCTGTGCCACCTTCATTGTAGCTAGATCGTTATTTACTCGCCCTCGCCTCCTTCGCCATAGTATTGCGACATCGCGCACAGGAGATAAATGACGTCAGTACCTAATAACCGGTTATGATCTGAACCGATATCAATAATTTTGACACCTCTAGTAACGAGTAACGATGCAGCTCATAAAAAATCTATCAGACTAAATGTGTTAAACTCATGGACAATATGTACTGAAGTAAAAGTGGAAGTAGGAGAAAAAACAATTCTCCAGAAGAGTACAGATACAGATACAATCTTTCAGTACTTAAGTACCGTAGTGAAGTAGTTCTACTTCGTTACTATACATCTCTGATTATTTTTTTTCATATTTTAGTATAGTATTTTTGTAATATTGTAGTGTTTTTTTTATAATTTAATTTAATTTAATTTAATTTAATTTAATTTTAATTTAATTTAATTTAATTAATTTAATTTAATTTAATTTAATTTAATTTAATTTAATTTAATTTAATTTAATTGACCTCTGACCTCAGTGACCCTCATGCTCTCTAATGCACTTTATTAATTAGGACATGATTGCCTGGGCAACAGGGAAGAGGAGAGATGTGATTGGGTGGAGAAGCTATCAGTCACACTGAGGAAATGTTATATTTGTCTGAACGCTCACATTGCTGTTGTTGTTTTTTTTTGTATTTTGTAATTTTATTTTTGTATTTATTGTTTTGTTTTATTTTTATGTTTATAATTTTTCAATTTTTAGGATTTTACTTTGTAGTATTATAGTATTTGTTTCATATTTAGAGTAACACTCCAAACACAGACCAGCTTGAAATTTAATTTAATAATTAATCAATTTATATTCATATTTTAGAATTTAATGTTTATAGTACTTTAGTATTTTTATGTTATAATTTTTCATATTTTAGTGTTTTATTTTTGTTGGTGTTATCGTTTTCTGTCATATTTAGAAATCTTTCGTATTTTCGTATTTTATTTTGTAGTGATATGGTGTTTTTATATTTAGAATTTTTCATAATTTAGAATTGTATTTTTGTAGTGTATAGTATTTGTTTCATATTTAGAGGAACACTCAAACACAAAACAGCTTAAATGAAACTAATTGAAGATTAATATTTTAGAATTTTACTTTTGTAGTATGAGGTATTTTTATATTTTAAATTGTTCATATTTTAGTGTTTTTTGTAGCTTTGTAATTTTATTCATATTTTGAATACTTTCTTATTTTTGATGTTTTATTTTTTCATATTATAATGTTTTATTGTATTATAGTATTTTTATATTTAGAACTTTTGTACATTTTAGAATGTAACTTTTGTAGTATTATAATATTATTTTTCATGATTAGAAATCTTTCAGATTTTAGAATTTTGTTTTTGTAAGATTATAGGAATTTTTGGTCAGATTTTTACTTTTGTGATGATATATTTTTTTGTCAAAATTAGCAATCTTTTATATTTTAGAATTTTCCTTTTTTAGTGTTATAGTATTTGTTTCATATTTAGAGTCTTTTAATTTAATTTAGTTTTGTTTAGTTATGTTTGTTTTTTTAATTTAATTTAATTTAATTTAATTTAATTTAATTTTATTTTATTTTATTTTATTTTATTTTATTTATTTTATTTTATTTTATTTTATTTTATTTTATTTTATCAATGATAAAATGCAGATGAGAGTGGAGCTGGGTGACCTCTGACCTCTGACTGCAGGGCCGCTGGCGCAGTAAACTTTCTTACGTGCCCTAATTAGGACACGATTGCCAGGGCAACAGGGAACAGAAGAGATGTGATTGGGTGGAGAAGCTGTCAGTCACGCTGAGGAAATGTTATATTTGTCTGAATACTCAGTGGTGATTTCTTTCATATTTCAGAATTTTATTTTTGTAGTGTTGTAGTACATATTCTCATATTTAGAATTTTTTCACATTTTAGGGTATTATATTAGTAGTATTTTGTTGTGTTATAGTGTTTTTTTACATTTAATTTAATTTAATTTAATTTAATTTAATTTAATTTAATTTAATTTAATTTAATTTAATTTAATTTAATTTAATTTAATTTAATTTAATTTAATTTAATTTAGATGGGAGTGGAGCTGGGTGACCTCTGACCTCAGTGACTGCAGGGAAACTCTCTCTAATGTGCCCTAATTAGGACATGATTGCCAGGGCAACAGGGAAAAGGAGAGATGTGATTGGGTGGAGAAGCACTGTCACACTAAGGCAATGCTATATGTGTCTCAATGCTTTGAGTGGAATTCAGTCAGTGTTGTTTTTGTAGTATTATAAAAAAAAAATCATATTTATTTATTTTCTTCCGGCTTAGTCCCTTTATTAACTATTTAACTCTATTTTAGAGAACATGCAAACTTCACACAGAATTGCCAACTGACCAAGCCGAGGCTCGAACCAGCGACCTTCTTGCTGTGAGGTGACAGCACTACTTACCGCGTCGCCTCTTTGTCGTATTTTAGAAATTTATTTTTGTTGTATTTTTCATATTTAGAGTTAGAATATATATATATATATATATATATATATATATATATATATATATATATATATATATATATATATATATATATATATATATTATATATATAATATATACAGTTGAAGCCAGAATTATTAGCCACCCTGAATTATTAGCCCTCCTGTTTTTTTTTTCCCCAATTTCTGTTTAACGGAGTGAAGAGTTTTCAACACATTTCTAATCATAATAGTTTTAATAACTCATCTCTAATAACTGATTTATTTTATCTTTGCCATGATGACAGTAAATACTATTTGACTAGATATTCTGTTCTGGGTGTTTAATATGACTTTTTATAGGATTTTTTAGGAGTGTTTTAACTAAATATCTGGTGCATTAAGACAGAAGGAATGTGTCCTACCGGTGGTTTGTCAACCCACTCACCTGCATGGAGCAAACTCATACATGGTGTTGTTATGTGATGCATTGAGTGTATGCTTTACTAAAAAGATAGGTCTTTAATCTAGTTTTGAACTGCGAGAGTGTGTCTGAGCCTCGGATATTATCAGGAAGGCTATTCCAGAGTTTAGGAGCCATAAATGAGAAGGCTCGACCTCCTTTACTCGACTTTGCTATTCTAGGTACTACCAGAAGCCCCGAGTTTAGAGATCTTAAAGAGCGAGTTGGATTGTAGTGAGACAAAAGGTTGGTTAGATAAACAGGAGCTAGATTATTTAAAGCTTTGTAGGTAAGAAGCAATATAAATATAATCAGGCAGCCAGTGTAAGGAGGATAAAATTGGGGTGATGTGATCATATTTTCTAGACCTGGTAAGAACTCTGGCAGCTGCATTGTGTACTAGCTGAAGTTTGTTAATAGAGGATGCTGGGCAGCCAGCAAACAGTGCATTACAGTAGTCCAGCCTAGAAGTCATAAAAGCATGGACTAGTTTTTCTGCATCTGAGATGGATAGAATACTTCGTAACTTAGCGATATTTCTCAGATGAAAGAAAGCAGTTTTTGTCACATTAGATATATGATTTTCTCCTGTTAGAGTTAAATTGCTGTCTAATATGACACCCAGGTCTTTTATAGTAGAGCTAACGCTAACTTTGTATCCCTCTAATTGTAGGTGGAGTTGGTGAGATATGCTGTGTACAGGATTTAGGCCCAATAAGTAATATATCTGTTTTGTCTGAGTTTAAGAGAAGATAATTGTTGGTCATCCAGTCTTTAACATCTTTAATACACTCAGTTATCTGAAACAGTTTAGACATCTCGTCAGGTTTAGTTGAAATATACAATTGAGTATCATCTGCATAGCAGTAAAAGCTGATCCAATGTCTTCTAATAATGTCTCCCAGGGGAAGCATGTATATTGTAAACATCAAAGGGTGTAAAACTGATCCTTGAGGCACCCCATACTTTACTGGCCTGACTTATGAAAGCTGTCCATTAATATTTACAAACTGGTAACGGTCAGTTAAGTATGACTTGTTCCTGGACACCTGTAAAATATAAGTGATCTATGAAGATGTCATGATCGATAGTGTCGAATGCAGCACTGAGATCAAGTAAACTACTAATGAGATACAGCCTCGCTCTGCAGCTAAATGTAAATCATTGGCTATTTTCACTAACGTGGTTAATGTTATCTTTGGTTATGTTCTGTGTAGTTAAAAAAGTACATTCTCCAGAAGAAAAAAATATAATAGGAAATACTATGGGCATCACTTGGGCATTTTTTGCAAAAATTTAAATATGGCAGGCCGACTAATAATTTAACATAATGTCCAGTGAGATCAGACTGAAGTTTGTCTTGTGTGTGTTTTATGTTCCAGAGATGACGATGATATTAATGACGTGGCGTCAATGGCTGGTGTGAATCTGAATGAGGAAAGCGCTCGCATCCTCGCCACTAACTCTGACCTGGTGGGAACGCAGATCCGATCCTGTAAAGACGAGGCTTTTCTCCCCACAGGCCTGTTACACCGGCGGATACTGGAGACAGGTATCACAAACACACTTCTCAATATTCCACTACCTTTCTGAAACACCATGGAGCCTTTTCACAAGACTGTTATGACATCAGCATCTTAAATCCTTAAAACTTCTTAATATTAAGGTTTTTAAAAAAACGGATGAACATTTATGTGTATTTATGTATTATTTCTTTGCATCAATGACAAAAAATGAACGATCGCTTGTGTGAGGTGTGTGTAATGCAGTGTGTATGAGGACAGGACTGTAAATCTGACATTATTCCCTCTTCTGGCTCACGCTCTCATTTTCCTTCTGAAATTTTGATAACACCATCGTGGAGTTTTTCCTTTATTATTTCAGCAAATAGGATTGCAAATAGATGATTGTTTGTACTCTCCCATTCACTGCGCTCAAAGTTTACAAATGACAAAACATGCAAATGTGAAAACGGTCCATTAAGTTGGCCAAAGTGCAGCACAAAAGATAAAGGTCGGGACGCACTATGCCAGCATAAAACAACTAGCGCTCACAAAAAAACAACTCTGTTGTTGTCTGCTCACATCTGGTTCCATCTGGACCAAAAAGCTGCAAGTGAACACACCAAACAGACGAAAGCCAACTGATTCGAGAGCTGTGTTCTGTGTCTGCATGAGAGGGTTTGTCTTTCTGCACCAACAGGGGGCAGTAATCATTCATTCTTGTTCTCCCCGTGTTGGCGTGGGTTTCCTCTGGGTGCACTGGTTTCCCCCACAGTCCAAACACGTGAGCTATAGGCAGTGCTTAATTTGTGAATTGCAAGGTCCTGGAACAGATCGGGGTGACGGGTCCAGCATTTTACCTGAGAATGGAGATGTGTTGCGCACTGGGCCGGATCAAGCTGAACTGGCACTCTAGGCAAACGATGATCATGCCGTCTTCAAACCGAAAGTGAAAACGGGAGACGGGGGTGTGATTGCGCTTACAACAGCAAGTACTGGTATGGGTAGTGTCACGGATGAAAGTGAGGACTGTTTTAGTCTCAGACACCGCCCTCTCTATTCTGCCGTCCTAGAAGGCCGCCTGGGTCGCACGTGAAAGTGGAGAGATGAGGCGGGGGGGTTTGCCAGTGTTTGGCGAAGGGGTGTCGTGGACGAAAGTAAAGGCCTGGGGTGGGTTGGAGATGGGGATGGGTGTTGTGGATTAAAGTGAAGAGGCTTGGGAGTCGTGTAAGAAAGTGAAAGTGAACTGCGGACAGGGAGGAGGGCAGTTGAGGAGGAGGACCGGTAAAATGAGGTGCCGGATCTGGATCCGGCGTGTTCCGGCACAAATTAAGCCCTGGCTATAGGGGAATTGAATAAACTAAATTTTCCATAGTGTATGAGAGGGAATTGATGAATTAAATTGGCCGTAGTGTATGAGTCTGTGTGAATGTGAGTGTCTATGGGTGTTTTCCAGTACTGGGTTGCAGTTGGAAGGGCATCCACAGTTGGCAGTTCATTTTGCAGTGGCTACTGCAGATTAAAAAAGGGACTAAGCCGAAAAGAAAATGAATGAATGATTGAAAGTGTAGGCTAGCATGTTTATGTGTGCTCACAAGTATAGAAAAGAGCAGCAGAAGGACATATAAGCCTGTTTGATTGTTGTTGTGTGATGATATGGAGTTATTCTGGAGCGCCTGGAGCTTGGGAAGGTTTCTCTGTTCTTGTGAATGTAGGCCAGTGTCTGTCCTCACCGCAATCTATATGGTATTGTCTGTATCTATATCTCTGCTTTTATTGTTCAGGGTTTATATGGCTGCTGGAGATCCTTGAAAATGCTTCAATGATACAGAAGTCTTAAAAAGTCTTCATTTATTAATTTTTCTTCGGCTCAGTCCATCATTTATCAGGGGTCACCACAACGGAATGAACCGCCAACTATTCCAGCATATGTTTTACGCAGTGGATGCCCTTCCAGCTGCAACCCAGTACTGGGAAACACCCATACACACTCATTCACACTCATACACTACAGCCAATTTAGTTCATCAATTCCCCTAAAGTGCATGTGCACTGACCTAACTCTGATCTTTGCAGACTGTTGTTATTGCATTTAGTTTATTATAGTTTTTTAGATCTTGTCAATTTATTTTGAAAGATATGTTGAAAGAAAAGTGAGTATACAGCTAGAGTTTGCTTTTGTGACACTTTATTTAAATATATATGGCTCAGAAATCACTACATTTTTACATTACTACATAAAATCTTTTTACCAGGCCATTAGATAAATAATCCTTACTGCTTAACCCTGTATGCAACAGAGTCTCATTCTGAAAACGTACCCCTGTATACATTTCTGGAGATCACGAATTATGTAGCCAGAGGTACGTATGACTGCATTTCGTCTTTAAAACGAATGCTACGGGGTGGTATGTGCTTACCAGCTGACCGCTTACAGTACCTCCATGTAGACAGCTTTACCGCTGTGACCAGTTTGTCTAGTCGTTCACCATATATGTCGGCAGACTTGAGACGCAGAGAGGAGTTGATCACAATGATGAGGTTTGAGTCTGGCGAAGAACAGTTACCGAAAGCAGGTAAAACAAAAAAGAAGCTAAAAAAAAATAAATAAATAAACAAGTAAATAACAGGGTGAGAATGTGGTAAAATCTGAAAACATGGTAAAAATCAGGCGAGGATTTTCTGGATTGCTTTTGAAAACACTGTCATTTGGGTTTAGGGAAGGTGGTGGGTGGGGGATCGGTTGGTTGGTCAGTCAGTCGGTCAGTCAGTCAGTTAACAGCGGCCACTGGTGGATTTACGCGAGAACATGAAGCGCGAATGACACTCATGAGAGAAATTTGAGATCTGAAAAACATACACAGCGTCTGGTGGATTGTGAAAAAACTGCAAACAAACGTACCCTTTGGATGTATTTGACGCTCTCCAGAAATGTATATAGGGGTACATTTTCAGAATGAGCCTGGGTTGTCTGTATAAGTCTAAAATTTTATTCAAGACTCATTTATTCAGCCTCATTCAAGTCAAAGGCTTAATTAAATTAAATTTGACCCTGTACAAACCTGATTAAGAGTAAGTTTCCTTAATACAGTGGTTCTCAAACTGTGGTACGCGTACCACTCCTCCTAGTGGTACGCGGAGGAATCGCTGAATAATGAAAGAAAAATTAACACTTAATCCTTTGATGCGTACAAAAACATTGATGTGATCAGCATTGGCTGTTCCCTGAAGCGTACGATCACAGCACTGTGCTTAGAATAATTACTTAAGTTCAAGAATTGATTGACTGATGTGAAAAGTGGCCAATCGCAGTCTTAAGCTGTATGTGTGTGTGTATATATATATATATATATATATATATATATATATATATATATATATATATATTTTTTTTTTAGCTGAGTTAACAAAGAAATGTGGTCTGCCCAAGTCAGTGTGTGTCGTGCTGTGGATTACCACAGAAAAAAATGTTCAGCTCGTCCTTCTGTGTTTGTGTAAATAAAAAGAGAAGCAGATTGCAGGATCCGCTTGTAATGAAAGTTGAATGTTCGTCCGGCTACATTTCCACTGCATCCGCAAATCTGTCAGCTTATTTAACCTGGAACATTCCTCAGCGGATGACCACCAACATTCATATTTCAAAACAATGCTGGAATATACACTGCAGTTTTAGAAGAGCAGAGTCAGTAAGATTGATTTGTTTTTATTTTTTGGAAAGAGGACACATTAATTTAATCAAAAGTGACAGTAAAGAAGTCTATATCAAATATGTAAATATATACAAAAGATTCTATATCAAATATATTCAGTTTTTGATTTTGAAATCTAAAATGTGTCATGGTTTCCACAACACAGCTGATTACAAATCTTTTTCTTATCATAAAATCATATTAAAGTTATTTCTAAAGGATAATGTGACACACTGTAAAAAATACTTGCGTTTCCACATTGATTTGTGTTGGGACTACATGAAGGAATTAAGATAAAGGTGCAGTATGGAAGTTTGACACCCAGTGGTTGAACTAGGTATTACATTCCTGGATCAAAACAATCACAAGCGCAGGTTGCCAGATTGAGCAGCAAGTCTGACTATCGAGCCTAAAGGCTGATTTTAACCGTGGTCTATATAAAAGCAACGGCACGCGATAGAAGGAATATTTTCCATATTAAAAGGTTTTTGTCCTAACCAACACCTCAAATTAATATATAAGAAGCAGCTTCTGTTACTCACAGCTGAACAACAGGATTCCATTTTACATGACATATATAGTTCACCTCAGATCTGGAAAATAAAATAAATTGTTCGAAATTGAACTTTAGAGCTGTGACTCAGTGTGAACCAACAAATATCAGTGATTCAGCATCTACATTTAATAATGTTAAAGAGGTATGGATTAATTAGATTATAAGCTTTACCATTATGTCGGAGTGCAGTGAGTGCACTATTCTGTGCTTCTGAATGGCTGTATTTATAAGTTCTGTCTTTTTCGTCTGGTGCAAACAGCCAATTTGCTTATCACTGCAAATCTTATCACGTAGCATGTTGTTAGGACACAGGGATACAATGTAACCTGCTCACCTAATGTTTATATTTGTAATATTTATATAATTTGCTAATTAATAACTGTCACGGTCGGTAAGAGGAAAAAGGGAGCGAGGACTCAAATGCAAAAACAAGATGATTTATTAATTAAAATAAAACAAAACAACAACAAAAACCACCCCGAGGGGGAAAACACATAACTATAACACAAACTTGGTTGGGCTGACAAGACAAGGCTAGAGCAGGAACACAGGGAAAGTATAGACGACGAACTGGCACAGGACAGCAGACATGAGGAGAATATAAGCAGGAGTAAATTAACACAGGTGAACAAAACAGGTGTTAGACATGTGAATCTAATAAACTAATAATGGGTTAACAAGGAGGGTGGGACTAGACGATAGACGGGAGAGCACCTGACACAAAGAGACAACACAAGCCAGGTGCTCACATAAAACAGGACAAGAACACGCAGCCAATGAGAGAACTCATTAACCGCGCGTTCTTATGACGAGACAAAACAACACTGAAGCACACAACAAAAGCACGCGACCAATGTAAACACAGAGCCACGTGCTTTGACAGACGCAAGACACGAGCACACGATAAGTGAAAACACTTTACCGTGCGCTCACATAAATGCAACGCGCATGTTTCATCTCAGCGCCAGCCAAAACCGAAACCAACTAGACGGAGATGCTGAGAATGAAACGAAACAACACAAACACGAGTACAAGAGCGCTAGTGCGCACGGTCCGCATGCACCTATGACGGCGCGCACCCAGACAATGACAAAACAAGTGCTCGACCCAAGAAAACTCGAGCCAAGCACTACAGGACAAGACAAAACAGAGCTAGTGTCCGGATTCTGCCACCAAAACAAGAATTTACAAGACCAGAGTGGCAGAACCCTAACAAATAACCTCATGTGGAACTCTGAATCTGCGTCTCATTTCAAAGTCTGCTACTGTCCACTGAAGGTCACATTTTGGTCAAGGACGCATGCATTGAGAGCCTTCATGACTGAATAAATGAGAAACACTGTTTTCCACCAAGGCAACCCTGGGTGCTGAAATATAATTGGCTAAACTGCCATTGGGCGGGTTAAAGAGACCAAAACAAAGACGTTCCGGCACGTAACACATTTTCAAAGCAGAATATCTGACTCCAGCATTGTTTTCAGATAAACAAGAATGTTCACTGAGCATGTTTCTGAAATATCTGCAAACATAACATGGTATTTTTATGCTTTAGATGAGTAATACACTTACAAACAGCACCTTTAACTTATTGGTTTTTACCAATTTAAGTGGATTGAACATAAAACAATTAAGTTATCCCCCAAAAATACTCAACAATTTGTTGTTTCAGCTTAATTTAAATAAGTAGTTTGAACAAATAACAAATGTCATTGTTCTGCTGTAATGATGCAGAAAATTCAGCTTTACGTCACATTTATAAATAAAGTACATTTTACTATTAAATCTTATAGGAACATTTTATTTTTAATTGTAATAATGTGTAGCTATTTTTAAAGGGAACCTATGATGAAAATCCACTTTTGTAAGCTGTTTGTACAGAAGTGTGTGCAGGTTTAGTGTGTCCACTGTCATATTGGGCTGATAGAAACACAATAAGTCTCTTTTTTATATTTCCTGACGTTAAAATAGCATCCAAATCCCTCCTATTTTGAGGCCGACCCCAATGTGATGTAGGAGTACGGTTTCCCCACCCACCAAATTGATTGACAGACGTATTTTAACATGTCTCCATAGTAACACATATATAAATCAACAAGACAGGACAGGATTAAAAGATCTGTTCAGCTCTCTGTGATCATCAGTCATCATCAAATGTGATCAAGTTTTACAAGTTTAGAATTAAGAATGAACTCCACAACAAATACATCAAATAATCATTAGTAAAATTCTTACTGTAGTTTTTCTCACAAACGTTACGTGAGATCTGCTTTCTTCATGTCTGTCACTGTGCTGTTTATCTGACACAGCCAATATGTAAAAAGGGGTAAAATATGTGCCCTTTAATGTATTTTTGAATCTGATAGGCAGCACGGTGGCTCAGTGATGTGCACTGTGGCCTTACAGCAAGAAGGTTGCTGGTTCGACTCTCGGCTGGGTGTTTCTGTGTGGAGTTTGAATGTTCTCCCCGTGTTGGCATGGGTTTCCTAAGGGTTTCGCCCACAGTCCAAACACATTCGTTTTAGGGGAATTGATTAACTAAATTGGCAGTAGTGTATGAGTGTGTGTGGATGAGTGTGTATGGATGTTTTCCAGTACTGGGTTGCAGCTGGAAGGGTATCTGCTAAAACATGCTGGAATAATTGGCGGTTGTGGTGACCTTTGAAATAGAGACTAAACCAAAGGAGGATGGATGAATGAATGAATGAATGAATCTGTGATCAGAAGAGACTTCTCCAGCAAACATTTAAGTATGCCTAAAATGCAGTATTTAAACCTCATAATTGAATAGAAAATGAGGTAGATAAGTGCGATAAGGTCCACTTTTTGAGAAAAGAACCACCAGGCTGGCTACAGGCCTGAGTTTTAGTAGTTTTTGTTGACTGAAATAACCTTTGCGTGGAAAAAACATGCACAAAGTTCATCCCACACAAACTAGTTAAAAGCGGATGTACAGCACTTGTTGTGTCAGCCTTGTGTTCGGCACACATTAGATCTCAGTTAAGCGTCAGAAGGCCTCGGGTGTGTGTTTTCTCGGGTGTGTGTTTGTGTGGCCGTCGTGGAGCTGTCGCTGGGAGCGCGCTGCAATTCTTCTCAAAGGTGCAGCGGTGTGTAGGAGGATGAGGCGCCCCCTGCTGTTGATGGGCTGCTGGAGAACTCATAGGTGACAGCAAACCAAGGGAGGCACGACTCCTGCCAGCTCTGCTCAATCTGAGAGAAACACACACACGCCCTAAATCACCCTCATACGCAAAGATCACGTCCGCTCAGTCTTACTTAAACAGCAGGAAATCAAGCCAGCATCATATCAGAAATCGCATGTGTTATACTTTATGTGCATTCCTGTATAACAGTAGATCATGGAGAGAATTCAATGCAAGTCTTCTTTATTTATATATAAAACAATGCATACAAGTAAATGGTCGTACTTGACAATAACTTTCCATTAGTTGTAAATTTAAATAAGATAATGACTGGATCTTGAATGCAATGCTCAGCTCAATCTGAAAGAAACACACACATACACACACACCCCGAATCACTCTCAAACACATCCGCTCAGTCTTACTTAAACAGCAGGAACTCAGGCCAGCGTCAAATCAGAAATTGCATGTGTTTTACACTGTAAAGATATCTGTTGAATAGCAGTTTTCTGTAATAAATATAAACTGCATGTGTTATACTTTATGTGCATTCCTGTATAACAGTAAATTATGGAGAGAATTCAGTGTAAGTCTTCTTTATTTATATATAAAACAATGCATAATAGTAAAAGGTCATGCCTTACTATAGCTTTCCATTAGTTATACATGTATATCAGATACACTGTAAGAAATGCTGGGTTCCACACCGTTGATTTGTGTTGGGACAACATGAAGGAATTAAGTTAACTTGTTAGTTTTTACAAATTTAAGTGGACTGAACATAAAACAATTAAGTTGTCGCAAAACAAAAACCTCAAGTATTGTGCAGTTTCAGATCAAGTAGTTTGAACAAACAGCAAAGGTAATTTTTTTAAGTGTAAAGAGTGTATCTTGAATGCAATGCTCGGCTCAATCTGAGAGAAATGCGCGCATACACACACTCCCTAAATCATCCTCAAACACAAAGATCACGTCTGCTCAGTCTTACTTATAAGGGAGGAAATCAAGCCAGCATCATATCAGAAACGGCATGCGTTATACTTTATGCGCATTCCTGTATAACAGTAGATCATGGAGAGTTCAGTGTAAGTCTTCATTATTATATATAAAACAATGCATAATAGTAAAAGGTCATGCTTTACTATAACTTTTCATTAGTTATATGAGATAAAGAGTGTATCTTGAATGAATGCTCTGCTCAATCTGAGAGAAATTCAAACACACACACACACACACACACACACACACCCTGAATCACCCTCAAACACAAAGATCACGTCTGCTCAGTCTTTTCTTAAACAGCAGGAACTCAGACCAGCGTCAAATCAGAAATTGCATGTGTTTTACACTGTAAAGATATCTGTAGAATAGCAGTTTTTCTGTAATAAATATAAACTACATGTGTTATACTTTATGTCCATTCCTGTATAACAGTAGATTATGGAGAGAATTCAATGTAAGTCTTCTTTATTTATATATAAAACAATGCATAATAGTAAAAGGTCACACACACACACACACTCCCTAAATCATCCTCAAACACAAAGATCACGTCTGCTCAGTCTTTACTTAAACAGCAGGAAATCAAGCCAGCATCATATCAGAAATGGCATGCGTTATACTTTATGTGCATTCCTGTATAACAGTAGATCATGGAGAGAATTCAATGCAAGTCTTCATTATTATAAATAAAACAATGCATAATAGTAAAAGGTCATGCTTTACTATAGCTTTCCATTAGTTATAGATTTATATAATATAAAGAGTGTCTCTTGAATGAATGCTCTGCTCAATCTGAGAGAAATTCAAACACACACACACACACACACACACACACACACCCTGAATCACCCTCAAACACAAAGATCACGTCTGCTCAGTCTTTTCTTAAACAGCAGGAAATCAAGCCAGCATCATATCAGAAATGGCATGCGTTATACATGTCCACAAATTAGCATTTTTCTTTATTTTGCGATTCATGTTTTTATTTTCCCCATTCATTTCTGCTTGTGAATTGCATTATGGGATGTTGATCTTTCCTACAACAACTTGTAACCTTAAAAAGTTCCAAAAAGTGACTTTTATGAACAGTTTTAAGTGTAAAGTGCTATATTTTCTGGGTTGATGTTGTATATTACACTACAAAAACCTTGTAATAAATATTTTCTGTTATTTTACAAACCTATTTCTCTTTATATTATTATTTCTTCCACATCATATTATTGTAAACTACTAAAATGTTAATTAACATCACTTTGTTAAACTGTAGAGTTGAATTCTCATCATCAAAAGTGCACAGAGCATATCAACATCTTATAATGGAACTCACAAATAGATTATGTTATATAATATAATTAAATATACAATTAATTATATATAAAATATATGTGAGATGAGAAATAAATCATTTGAATATTTAATTATATCATTATCTGTGATTTATGAGAACTGTCAGTATATACTTGTAACATTCATGCCTTGAATTCAAAGTGCTTTGGATCAGAGTGTCAAATTTATGCCAAATGCATTAATATACATATAGTTCATGCATGTGATCTTGTGAGGAGCAAAGCTTCTACACTGAAGTCTGTCTGCTGCTGCTCTCTCTCTTCTGATATATTGTTTATGTGGACGGAAACGTTCATTTTGATGCATTTGACCAGAAGTTTTTCAACTATTTTAAAGCTGTTTTTTTTTATTTTTGGTCTGAACAAAAGTTCTTCATCTACATCTTCTGAAAAAGCCTTGGCCTTAAGATGCTCCTCATCTTGTTTCTTTTTCTCTGGTTTGGAGTCATTAAGGACACTCTCAGCACGTTCAGCAGCTGATTTAAATAATTGGTGTGATTTTCTTAAAATAACGGTGGAAGGAGATCTTATGTTAATAGCAAATTAAAGATGTGGATGTTGTAGATAGAAGCGCTCTGAAGCTTTTCAGCCATCTTCTAACATCCTCTGCTAATTATTCTTTAAAGCAGAAGTCGTCAATTCACTTGAAAGAGAAAACTGTTTTTCTTTCCTCTTTTATTATTTCTGCAGGAAAAAAGGAATTGGAAATTAAAATGGGAATCTCAAATGTTTCTCTGTAGCAGCAGGCCGATGAAATGTTGAAGAATTACACTTATTTTGCTCAAAGATATCTCAAACCGAGCTCAGCTTTGCCAGGATAATCAATAATAATATCAAAAGACCAACATGAACTCTTTTCTCAGTGGATTCTTTCAACATCAAGTGAGCTGGGTTTCATTTCCCAAAAACATCGTAAGCTTAAGTATCGTGAGACCTGATCTTAATGTTCTCTTTCCCAACATCTTGAAAATCATCAGAGATAATTGTTAAATTAAGTAATTGTTGCCATGAAGTTAAAATTAGATCTTTTTGTATATGTTATAAACGATGTATCTGTGCACTTCATTATTTTTTAAACATATATTTACCCTCATTATAACCTCCCCTGCCCTCTCCAAACACCTTTTCACTTCTGGTCACATGGAAGTCACAGAGCTATAAGTTCTTTGGGCGGGGACTATCAGTAATTTAGGGCGGGGCTGACAGACCTTTAGGGCGGAGCTTTCAGTTTTGCCGGGGCTATACTTTTTTTTTTTAGGGCGGAGCTATCAGTCATTTAGGGTGGCGCTATCGGGGTTGAGCTATCAGTCGATTGGGCCAGGGCTATCAGTCATTTAGAATAGAGCTATTAGTCCTTTGGCCTGGGGCTATCAGTCCTTTTGGGCGTGACTATCAGTCCTATAGAACGGGACTATCAGTTCTTTAGGGTCGTGCTATCAGCTCTTTAGGGCGGAGCTATCAGTCATTTAGGGTGGAGCTATCAGGGTTGAGCTATCAGTCCTTTGGCCCGGGGGTATCAGTCTATTGGCCCGGGTCTATCAGTCCTTTGGCCCGGGGCCATCAGTCCTTTGGGGCGTGACTATCAGTCCTAGAGCGGGGCTATCAGTTCTTTAGGGCAGTGCAATCATCTCTTTAGGGCGGAGCTATCAGTCCTTTGTGCAGGAGCTACCAGTCCATTGTGCTGGGGCTATCAGTCCTTTAGGGTGGGGCTATCTGTCATTTGGGGTTGGGCCATCTGTCATTTGGGGTGGAGCTATCAGTCCTTTGGCCCGTGGCTATCAGTCCTTTGGGGCAGGGCTATCAGTTCTTTAGGGCGGAGCTATTAGCTATTTAGAGCGGAGCTATCAGTCGTTTGGGCCAAAGCTATCAGTTGTTTGATCTGGGGCCATCAGTCTTTTGCGGTGTGATTATCAGCCCTTTTGGGTGGAGCTATCAGCTCTTTAGGGCGGAGCTATCAGTCCTTTGTGCCGGGGCTTTCAGTCTATTGGCGTGGGCCTATCAGTCATTGAGGGTTGGGCTATCAATCATTTAGGGTGGGGCTATCAGTCCTTTGGAGTGGGGCTATAACTATATAACTATAACTAGTTAAATATAGCTGGGGACTATATATTTTCAGGCTCTGTGGAATATCATTGTGCCTGCTTCAGTCATGGTACGGCTGTAAAGCTCCTCGATTATTACGCTGTAATGAGAGTATAGTCTCTAGCTATATGAGCCTAGAAAATAACAACTTTTCATTTTCCATCAGTCTTAGTACTCGACGTAACTACAGAAGAGTCAAGCTTGAAATAGGAAAATTCAAACTCGTTGGTCATTTTTGAGATGCTAATGTTCTAATCCAATTCAATGATTATGCTAAGCTAAGCTAAAAGTGCTCCTGTTAGACGCGAAGATCTGCTGTCTGGTTTTAAAAATGCTAAAACTAAAATATTGAACTTCTGTAAAATGAGCCTTTAAAAAAGAAGAAGAAAAGTGTACGGTTCTTATAAGAGCCAAGATACATTGCTATAGTGGGAAACTCAGCTGAGCTGCCACATGTTCATTTATAGCGTTATATGATTATGCTATATGATTTCTGACTATTGAATCAGTTTTTATTTGCAACTGTAGGTGAAAGCTCTGAGATCTTTCAGTCTCCTGAGCTCTTCTAGCTGGTTGGATCAGCTTTGTTGACTTTCCAAACCACAAAGTCTCATCCAAACTCACTTGTCTGAAGTTTCAGGAAATCATGTTTAAAAATGAGCCACAAGAGCTGCAGAAAAACCTCTCCACTAATTTGTGTTTCAGATGCAGGTCGTGTCAGTTCATCATAGCAACCCTTTATTTTCCCAACACACACTGCAGCTTTCTTTCTTTAAAATAAGACAGATGTCATTTTCTCGCACTGAACTTCCTTCCAAACATCTGCTCCATCACCCATAGAGAAGTAAAGTCATAGTGAAACTGTTACTTTAAATGAAACAAAGATTAAGAGACTTAAAAAATACAAAACTTTTGCTAATTCAGTTAATTAACTCAACTAAAACAAAAATAAATGATAATTAAAATGTACTGATGAAAATTGTTTTTTATATCTAATAAAAATACCAAAACCTGATTTAAATGATAACTTAAAGTGTAAAAATGTAAACACTCATTCAAAATATGTTATATATTATACTATCTACTATACTTTATCTATTATTTTATAAAACTGACCCAACCAGCACTCGAACCAGAGACCTTCTTGCTGTGAGGCAACAGTGCTAACCGCTGAGTCACCTTGCAACCTATTATAAAATATTAAAAAGCTAATAATATGGAGTCAGTTCATCTACCTAACCCTTTATTTTCCCAACACACACACTGGAGCTTTTTTTTCAGATTTATAGGATAGGACAGATGTAATATGCTCTCACTGAACTTCCTTCCAGACATCTGTGTGGTGATGTTGCGTTTGATTATTGATCTTTTCGTAACATCTGCATCTGTGGCTTTTTTTTGTTTTAGCGAAGAGGTTTGGAGTGACGGACGTCCCGCTGGAGGCGGTGAGCTTTATTTCTCACGCCACGCAGTCCAGATTACGAACGGTGCTGGAGAAAGTTTCCTCCATCGCGCAGCACAGAATGGACTCGTGTAAGGTACGAGATGCTTTTATTCATATGGTGCTGCTTTTTATAGGGACGGTTCACACACACTCAATGATATTCTGCTCACCATTGTTTATAACCTTTCTGAGTTTCTTTCTTTTGTTTTTATACTTTATGGAAAGCTTTTTACAGTTTATTTTTATGTAAAATTTTTGTTTTCAGAAAGAAAATACATATTAGACCTACTGTGTAGATTTTACATGTGCTTTATATTTTCCTCCCTTTAACAGCAACTATATAGTGTTAAATTTTAATTTATTAATAAATAAATAAAAATGAACGAATAAATAAATAAAAATAAATACAATCAAATTAAAATAAATAAATAAAAAATTACCCTTTAAAATAATGAATAAATAAATAAAAATGAACGAATAAATAAATAAAACAATAGTTAATGAGAAAATTTAAATAAATAAATAAAATAGGGGAGCTACAAGTCATTGAAAAATGATCTTTAAAATAATAAATAAATAAATAAATAAATAAATAAAAATGAACGAATAAATAAATAAAACAATAATTAATAAAAACAATTTAAATAAATAAATAAATAAAATAGGGGAGCTACAAGTTATTGAAAAATTGTCTTTAAAATAATAAATAAATAAGTCAATCAATAAATAAATAAATAAAAATGAACGAATAAATACATAAATAAATAAAAGAATAATAAATAAATAAAATTGAAATAAATAAATACATAAATAAATAAATAAAATAGGGGAGCTACAAGTCATTAAAAAATTACCTTTAAAATAATAAATAAATAAATAAATAAAAATGAACGAATAAATAAATAAAACAATATTAAATAAATTAAATTAAAATAAATAAATAAATAAAATAAAAATGAACAAATAAATAAATAAAACAATAAAAATAAATAATATTAAAATAAATAAATTAATTAATTAAATGAAAATGAAAGAATAAATAAATAAAACAATAACAATTTATAAAAATAAATAAAATTAAGTAAAAATAAACAAATAAAGTAAAAATAAATATAAATAAATAATAAAATTCAATAAAATTAAAATAAACGAATAAGCAAATGAAACAATTAAAAAAAATAAAATAATAAAATGTAATAAAAATAAATAAATAAATAAATTAAACAATAAAATTAAGTAAAAATTTAATCAGTGAATAAATAAGTAACTTAAATAAATAAAAATGACAATTCAAGAAAAATGTGGGCGTAGATGCTTAAAATAATCAATCCATTTACTCCTAACTAGGAAAAAGTCTTCTGTCTGTTGTTTTAATGAAACATAGTTTTTCCATCACGTGTCTAGTGTTTAATGTATCAGTCCATTCTTTTACATAGGAAAGCTTTTTTCACTACAAATTTACAAAAAAATCATTAATAATTCACAAAATGGTCATTAAAAAGTCACTAAAAATTTATTAGAAAATCATTAAAAATTAACAAAAAAATCTACTTAAAATTCATTACAAATTCATAAAAAAATGCTTTAAATTCATACAAAAATTCATTAAAAAACATGAAAAATGTAACAAAAATGAATTTAAAATTTATTAAAAGTTCATTACAAATTCACTAAAAATTCATATAAAATAAAACAATTCATAAAAAATTCACTACAAGTTCACTACAAATTCACAAAAAATTCATTAAGAATTCGCTTAAAATTCACAAAAAATCATTAAAAATTCACTAAAAATTCATATAAAATAAAAAAATCATTAAAAATTCATTAAAAAATTCACTACAAATTCACAAAAAATTCACAAAAAATCTACTTAAAATTCACGAAAAATTCATTACAAATTCATAAAAAATTTACTTGAAATTCATACAAAAATTCATTAAAAAATCATTAAAAAAATTCTAAAAATGTATTAAAAATTCATTACAAATTCATAAAAAATTTACTTGAAATTCATACAAAAATTCATTAAAAAATCATTAAAAAAATTCTAAAAATGTATTAAAAATTCATTACAAAATTCACTAAAAATTCAGATAAAATAAAAGAAATCATTAAAAATTCATAAAAAAATTCACTTTAAGTTCACGACAAATTCACAAAAAATTCATTAAGAATTCACTTAAAATTCACAAAAAGTTCATTAAGAATTCACTTAAAACTCACAAAAAGTTCATTAAGAATTCACTTAAAATTCACAAAAAATCATTAAAAATTCACTAAAAATTCATATAAAAAATCATTAAAAATTCATAAAAAAATTAACTTCAAATTTACTAAAAATTCAGTAAGAATTCACTTAAAATTCACAAAAATCATTAAAAAATCACTACAAATTTTTGAAAAAGTCACAAAATATTCATAAAAAATTCACAAAAAATTCATAAAAATGTTTAATTACATTATGTTTGTGTTCCTAAAGATGTGTAGTGACCAAACTCTTTATTTAAACAGATATATCTGTTTAATAAAACTGCTTTGTGTAAGTATATACACATATATTGTCTATATTCTCTGAGAAATGGATCAAAATATTAGTTTTGAAATGGAGGTGTGCTCATTAATGTACAGCACATGGAGCTTGTGGAGTTCGACATTTAGATGTAATAAATGCAGCTCACCGCAGTAATTGAGCTGAAATGCTGTTGTTGGAGTGGAAACTTTTGGGCACATGAACTACAAAGAGACTGAAGCAGGCAGGTAAACAATCGAGTATTCAAAGAAGCAGCAGAGCGTCCGACAGCCAGCGCTTCTGTCTTCAAGAGCCTCGCATTCACACAAACACAGCACACAGAGAGGAGCAGGCGGCGGCGCTTTAAAGGCTGTTTATTTGTGTAGATGGCGAGTGGTTTACGCAGGACGCACGTTTTGTTGTTCTGTGTTTGCTGTTTTTCTTGTGTTGGTTCTCGTCTGCCGCTCTCCGCTTTATAAATGAGCCGTATGAAGACACTCTGTCGACATCAGCAAAATAAAAACAAAACAGCAAGATCGTCCTGACTTCATAGCCAACAAAGGACAGGAGAGATGGAGACGGGGATGACAGGCCTGTCAGAAAATGAAACGGCAGCGCAGGAAGTGCTGGAAAGATCCCGCACGCTCTGAAGTCAACATGCTTTTAGAGGAAACTAAACTCACCTGCTCATGAAGAAAGTTTGAGTCAGGATTGAGCCAGAAACAATTATTAAAGTGTGTGTGTGTGTATCAGAACTCACGGGCTGTTTCTCTATTTCTCTGTGTGTGTGTTTGTTTGTGTGTGTGTGTGTGCGCGCGCGTTTGTTTATGTGTGTGTGTGTTTGTGTGTGCTTGTTTTTATGTGTTTGTTTGTTTGTGTGTGTGTGTGTGTGTTTGTGTGTGTGTGTGTTTGTGTGTGTGTGTTTGTGTGTGCTTGTTTTTATGTGTGTGTTTGTTTGTGTTTATGTCTGTGTGTGTTTGTGTGTGCTTGTTTTTTGTGTTTGTTTGTGTGTGTGTGTTTGTGTGTGTGTTTGTGTGTGTGTGTGTGTGTGTTTTTGTGTGCTTGTTTTTATGTGTGTGTTTGTTTGTGTTTATGTCTGTGTGTGTTTGTGTGTGTGCGTGTGTTTGTGTTTGTGTGTGTGCGTGTGTTTGTGTGTGTGTGTTTGTGTGTGTTTTGTGTGCTTGTTTTTATGTGTGTGTTTGTTTGTGTTTATGTCTGTGTGTATTTGTGTGTGCTTGTTTTTATGTGTTTGTTTGTGTGTGTGTTTGTGTGTGTGTGTGTGTGTGTTTGTGTGTGCTTGTTTTCATGTGTGTGTTTGTTTGTGTTTATGTCTGTGTGTGTTTGTGTGTGCTTGTTTTTATGTGTTTGTTTGTGTGTGTGTGTGTTTGTGTGTGCTTGTTTTTATGTGTTTGTTTGTTTGTGTGTGTGTGTTTTTGTGTGCGTCTGTGTTTCTGTGTGTGTTTGTTTGTGTGTGCTTGTTTTATGTGTGTGTGTGTGTTTGTTTGTTTGTGTTTATGTGTGTGTGTTTGTTTGTGTGTATGTGTATGTGCGTGTGTGTGTGTGTGCGCGTCTGTGTTTTTGTGTGTTTGTGTGTGGCTGTGTTTATGTATGTGTGTGTATATGTGTTTGCGCGTGTGTGTGTGTTTGTATGTGTGTGTGTTTGTGTTTTGTGTGTGCTTATGTGTGTGTGTTTTTGTGTGTGGCATTTGTGTGTGGCTGTGTTTGTGTGTGTGTGCTTTTGTGTGTTTATGTGTGTGCATCCGTGCGTGTGTGCGTCTGTATGTCTGTTTTTTTTGTTTGTATTTGTGTTTGTTTATATGTATTTTTGTGTGTGTGTTTATGTGTTTGTGCGTGTTTTGTGTGTGTGTGTGTGTGTGTGTGTGTGTGTGTGTGTGTGTGTGTGTTTGTTTGTGTGTTTATGTGTATGCATGTGCGTCTGTGAGTGGGTTTTGTTTGTTTGTGTGTATGTGTGTGTTTGTGTTTGTGTGTGTGTTTATGTGTGTTTGTGTTTGCTTTTGTGTGTGTGCATCTGTGTGTGTGTGTGCGTCTGTATGTGTTTGTTTGTTTGTGTTTATGTATGTGTGTTTGTTTGTGTGTGTCTGTGTGTGTGTATTTATGTTTTGTATGCGTGTGTGTTTGTTTATGTGTGTATTTGTGTTTATGTGTTTGTGTGTGTGTGTTTGTGTGTGTGTGTGTCCTCAGGAAGACGAGTGGTGTGAGCCGGCGTCTGATGTGCGTGCGCAGCTGAAGTTCTTTGAGCAGTTGGAGCGGATGGAGAAGCAGAGGAAAGACGAGCGCGAGCGGGAGATTCTCCTCAGAGCAGCCAAGGTAAATCCACCAGCGTCTCCTCTACAGCACACACAGTTATCAGACATTATTAGCCCCTCTGTGAACTTTTTATGTTCTTCAGATATTTCTGAATAACATTGTGGAACACATTTTAAAGCATTCATTCATTCATATTCACACATTCATATTCATTATTAATCTGGGGTCGCCACAGCGGAATGAACCACCAACTTATCCAGCATATGTTATACGCAGCGGATGCCCTTCCAGTTGCAACCTATCACTGGGAAACACCCATACACACTTACACTACGGTCAGTTTAGTTAATCAATTCCCCTGTAGCGCATGTGTTTGGACTGTGGGGGAAACCGGAGCACCCTGGAGGAAACCCACATTTTAAACATGATATTTTAAATTATTATTCCATAATAACTGATTTATTTTCTCTTTGTCATGATGACAGTAAATAATATTAGACTAGATATTCTTCAAGTCACTAGTATTCAGCTTAAAGTGACATTTAAAGGCTTAACTAGGTTAATTAGGGTAAAGTTAGGGTAATTGTTTGCATTCTCAGGTACTGCAGGTTGCAATGTCCCAAATTTTGCTTAAATTCTTAAGCCAATTGTAACGGAGTGTTTTGGTTTAATTTTGGAATTTCCCCAACCAGCGCAGAGCCCAGGGGACCAGATTGAGTTCTCCGACTTAGCCCCCCCTGGTCCAAGTTAGGGTGATTAGGCAAGTCATTGTAAACAGTGGTTTGTTTTGGAGACAATCTGAATAACACTATTTTTATAGGGGCTAATAATATTGACCTAATATTGCTAATTTAATTGGCAAAAGAATAAATAAATTAAATAAACATTATATATAATAAAATAAAATAAAAATAAAACAACTTAACATATTTTAAAACTATTAAAAGGGTGGGAGGTGACGCAGTGGCGCAGTAGGTAGTGCTGTCGCCTCACGGCAAAAAGGTCACTGATTCGAGCCTCGGCTGGGTCAGTTGGCGTTTCTGTGTGGAGTTTGCATGTTCTCCACGTGTTCGTGTGGGTTTCCTCCGGGTGCTCCGGTTTCCCCCACATTCCAAAGACATGTGGTACAGGTGAATTGGGTAAGCTAAATTGTCCGTAGTGTATGAGTGTGAATGTGAGTGTGTATGGATGTTTCCCAGTGATGGGTTGCAGCTGGAAGGGCATCCGCTGCGTAAAACATGTGCTGGATAAGTTGACAGTTCATTCCGCTGTGGTGACCCCAGATTAATAAAGGGACTAAGCTGAAAATAAAATAAATGAATGAATGAATAAAAGGGTGTGGGGGGGGGGGGCTCTACGTACCTATTGGAGCATTTTTTTTGAAGGCACTTTCAGTTTTGGTTGTGTGTTTTGTCAGAAATCAAATTACAATAATAAAAAACTCCAAAAGAGTATTTTATTTCTACACAAACACTGATCTTTCATGAAAAGACCCTGTTATTTTAAACCTCACCCTCTGATCACTCTATATGAGCCTATAGAGTCTTTTATTCACTTGTATGTAAACATTTGTAGGTCTGAATAGTTTCTACACTGGTATTGTTGCTTTGCCAGTTTTTCAGATGTCATATTGCAATAATGAAACCCAAAACTATATTTGATTTACTCTGAACGAGTAAACGACTTCAGATTTTTTGAAGTCGACTTTTATGTTATTAAAGTCGAGTCTACGTCAACCAGTCTCTGGTGACGTCATCAATAAAACACAAGATGATCATATTTTGCAACGCGCCACAATTTGGCAGACAAAATACTGTTTGACAGCTCATAACACAATGCAAAAAAAAACAATGACTAATTATAGTGCAAAACACATGCAGTCGACTCTTTCATGTCATTAATAACATAACATTAGCACAGGCTAGTTTTAATGCAAAACCCCTGGAGGAAACCCACACGAACACGGAGAATATGCAAACTGTGACGAAAACAAAAAAAAATTGTGACATCACCAGTATTTTGGAGTCAAAGGCTGCATTTACACTGCACTGTTCAAGTGACCCAATTCCGATTTTTTTTTCCCTCATGTGGCACAGATCAGATATGGCCCATGTACATGTAAGCAGGAACAAATCACATGGATTCCGATTTACTCAAATCAGATTCAGGCCTTGTTCATATGTGGAAATGTATCCGATATGAATGGGATCCGTGCCCTCGTGTCTGCAGTTTAAGCTGGTAGATCGGATTTTCACCTGTCAATACGAGTCGCGCGTCATTAATAACCAGAGCGAATGACGACAAGTCTGACACTTTCATTTCAGAACAGACTTCAGCAGAGTCCCAAACCTTAAATCTCACACACGAGGACTTAAACAGCTTTCATATTGTCATATAGCACAGGTATTTAAGCATGTTAACGAGAGCGAGAGAGCGAAATGTCCGCCACGTAACCAATATAAACTAATACAAAACTAGTGCATATACATCACGTGCATAAATGGACATGACATTAGGATGCCTAATGGTTTAAAAAAGTCTATATATCAAAAGAAGATGGACAAATGAGAACCTTCTTGTCATAAACTATAGTAAAACAGCTTGTCCAGAGCTGTGAACAGATTACATACAGGAATAGAGAAAAGAGCACTCTTTAATTATCAGCTGTTAGTCAGCGCTCGCTCTTTTTTTTCTGGTCATTGCGGCTTTGCCCTGTGCAGTGTAAATGCTGACGATCGGGTACGAGTCACTTTTAAAAGATGACGTAAGCAGGTCATCAAAAAAATCGGATACAGTCACAAAATCGGAATTGACCATCAGGATCTGCAGTGTTAAATACAGCCATAGTGTCATGATACTATCATAGAACCGGTAAACAGTGCAACTCTAGTGTTTTTAGGTTGCGTTGGAAATTAACCAAAATGCAACGTCTGTCCGACATTGGACATTGACTTCGGCCTGACGTTGGGTTCTGACGTCAACCCGGTTTGACATTGGGGTACATCGTCAATCTGACGTCATGTTGACGTCTTGTCTCTCGTACCTTCATGTGCCATG
>NC_079452.1:26461828-26466828 GCF_903798145.1 Danio aesculapii | reverse complement strand
CTCGCGGCAAGAAGATCCAGAACAAGCCCGTCTGAAGCAGAAAGCAAAGGAGGTGAGGCTTCCATCATTACCACTGACATTTCAAGGCTCCGGCAGATGAATTTTTTATGCCGTGCTACATATGTAATGCCATTTAAAGTCTGACTCCTGCAAAAAAGAAAAAGAAAGAAGAAAGTTTGAGAAATTATTTTCACTGATTGATGTCCTGTGAAGAAATGAGCGTTTTCCTCCTCCTCTTTTTTTCTTCAGCTCTGAGCTGATATTTAGGAGAATGTGCTGTGCTTTTATCCGGAGCGCAATGGGGAATCTGATTGGAGAGTTTTTTTCTGTTGGACAGATAATTTGCTGAGGCCATTAGCATCATAAAGGCGGACGAACTGGTCTAGCGCTCGCAAAAAAGACTGACAATTAGAAGCCGTTACCTAGGTGCAGTGGTGTAAAGTAACTACAAATACTCGACTTACTGTAATTGAGTAGTTTTTCTCAGCAATTGTAATTTACTACGTAGTTTTTATAAATGTGTACTTTTACTTTCCCTTGAGTATATTTTTAGTGCTGTATCGGTACTTTTACTCCACTACTTTCCTTCAACCTGCAGTCACTACTTTATATTATCTTGTCTATGGGGATTAGACAAATCAGTCCTGCGAGTCCAATCAAATCACACATAGAAGGTAAATCGCATCATAGTGAACTACCTCAAGACATCGGCGATTTATAATTGCAGCAAACTGTTTGAAAGTATTCAAGAAGACATCCAAAATCTTTACACACATTGACCCAGGGACTGTTTAGATGTATGTCACTGATGAGAAGATGACGGATGTTTACTGTATGATGACCCAAATGGCCTTAAACACCCAGCAGGCAGAGGTCAGATTGACGTTGTACTCTATCATCATGGGGACGTTACATTTTGTTTGGAAATGAAAATTGACTTGACATCAGAACTCAACGTCAGGCCAACGTCTATGTCCAACGTCCAACCTAAAACCAACCAAATATCAACGTCTAATGATGTTGCAGCCTGACGTTGTGTGGACGTTACCACTATTGACATTTATCAGATGTTGGATTTTGGTTGCCCTACCTGATGAATAAATGTCAGTATTTGACCTCAATATGATGTTGGTTTAAGATGTTGGCTCGATGTTGGATTTTGGTTACTTTCTAACAACCTAAAATTGACCAAAAATCAACGTCATTTGACTTCATTATTGATCATCAAAATAACGTTGTCGTTAGACTCTGGCTAGACGTTGAATTTTGGTCACCTGACGGTACAACCTAAATCTAACCTAACATTAACGTCTCATGACGTTGTGTGCCTGCTGGACAATCACTAAATGCACTACAGAATGTTACGTTTACACACATCCACAATTTGCATGTAAACGCATCAGTTTTTAACAGTGTAATACTCACTACTCACTACTCTTGAGTACTTTTGAAAGGGCTACTTTTTACTCATACTTTGAGTAATGTTTACAACCGATACTTTTTACTCTACTTGGACTACATTTTTGGCAAGTTATGGTACTTTTACTTGAGTATAATTTTTCAGTACTCTTTCGGTGCAGAATGCTTGCTTGTTTGCCAAATAAAAATATAATGCTGTTTTCAATTCCCTGGCAGATCTTAGTGATGCACTAAAACAGGAGTTTTGCTGAATACGGTTGACTGATGCTGATGCTATTTCAAACTATTTCAGCTTTAGATGTGTAGACCTGGGGTCCATTCTTCGTACCTTTCTTAAATGATCTAAGATGATTTGGCAGATTTTGGATCTTTCAATCTTGAGAACTGATCTCTGGCTAATATGGTTCTTCAAACAAGTTCACGAATCAGATTAAAATGTCTGGATGAACTGATCTGAGATCGCTGCGTGTGTTGTGAAGGACAGATCTATTGATCCATGAAATCATGATCAGCAATGCAACGATTGGCTGATGGCACAGCTACATAATGACATCACCTGATTAATATTCAATTATCCATGTGAGCAAAATTGCATACAATTCATAGTAAACGGTTTGTTAAATATGATGCGCAATAACTTTCCACCTTTGTTATGGGCTGCAGGCTTTACACATTCATGTGTCGAGAGTATTCAGCAGTTTATTTAGTTTGACATTTAGAGCTGACTGTCTTCATTACAGTAGCCTAGCTGTGTGAATGGACAAACCAGCAGGCTAAGCATGTTGTAAAACTTCTGAAATATTGTTTTGGTCATTCTAAAGCGCCTTATCCATTTCAGTATTAGTGTTATCATATTATTAATGACCTCCAGAATCAAGAGCATCTGTGCTCTGTGTCTAACGCCTTCAAACACCACTGCGCATTCACTGCATGTCAGCATTGTCTTCTGAGGCACAAGTCATTTATTAAATGAAGAAAAGATTCAAGCAGCTTCTCTTATCGCAGCAAATTCTGTTTTTACTGTTGATATTTGGCGCTAGTTAATCAGGAAGTGACGATTTAATTATCTTGGACTCTGAATGGAAACGCTGCTGTATTCACATGTCTTTTATGTGATATTTCTGTTTTGCTCATAAATTTATTTAGCATCTTCGGATGGAAACATAGCTACTGTAAAACTGTCCAGAGTAATGAAGATGATCTGTTTCTTTAAAACCAGGTGTAAACAAGTGATGATATGTTCAGTCAGACAGAGAGTACAATAAGGCTGTGTTCTAGTACACTTTTCGACACGTATGCACTTGCAAACTTCATTTCCCTTGTTCCCCAACACCATTCTGAAGTGCGTTTCACTTCATCAAGTGAATGAGGGAAGTTTACATGCACACACACTCGATCCCTTTATTTTGACAGAGAGTCAGCTTCATATGTCAAAGGTTTAGGGAACTCCATTTAAACCCATTTAGATGTTCTGCCAGTAGTGGACACTTGCATAATGTAATCAATGATCATCAGAGGGAACAAGAAGAAGGGAACTTGGTGAGTGAAGGGCATGGAAATTGGACTGGAATGGACCCTATGGACTCTGTTTTAACAATCTAGGCGCAAAGCTGTACGTCCTGTGTGTGTTAACAGGCCTGTAGCGAGGCTGGTAAAAGGGGTGGTTCTTTTTTCTCAAAAAGTGGTATTTTCTATTTAATTATGAGATTTAAATACTGTATTTTAGTCACATTTTTTGCTGCATTAGCTTGTCGTATGGTCATCATAATCACACTTTTTGATCCACCAAAGTGTTTCCTAAAAATTTAGAATAAAGAAAAAGGAAAAAAAAAATTATTTTTAAAATACAAATGTATTACATCATATATCATTAGAAAAAAAAGTAAATTAAAAACTGTAGCCTGTTGTAATTTCTTAGGCAAATAATAAACTGTCCAGAACATTCAACTTTACTCAGTCAGAATTTGGCCATTTGAATAATAAAATATTGAAACATAATAATAAGAATAATCTTCCATCTTTCGGATGAGACGTTAAACTGAGGTCCTGGCTCTCTGTGGTCATTAATAATCCCATGGCACTTCTGGTAGAGAGAAGGGCTGTAAACCTGGTGTCCTGGCCAAATTCCCGCCATTGGCCCTTATGATCATGGCCTCCCAATCATCCCCATCCACTGAATTGTCTTTCCACTCCAGCTATTTGTCCTGTGGCTGCCGTCGCATCATCCAAGTGGATGCTGCATACTGGTGGTGGTATGGAGAGAGCCCCCCCCCCATCATGATTGTGAAGTGCTTTGGGTGTACAGCCATACACAATAAATGCGCTATATAAATACTTTACATTTAATAATAATGATAATAGTTATTATTATATAATTTAGAGCTCCACAATTTTTAGGCCTCTCTTGTAAAAAAAGTACATTTGAAAATTCATGGAAAACCACAACAGCCAAAATAGTATTAAAATGTATTCCTTTTTGGTGCTTCACAGCTTTTTGTTGGTGGTTTTTTCTTTCAATATTAAGATTTTAGATGTCCAAGATTTGGAATAAAAGTTACTTGTAAAATGTTTTCTTTATTTAAAAACAATACAGTAGCAAAAGGTGATATCACTTACATCCGATTGTGTTTTCTTGCACAGCTATATGTTGGACTCATGAAAAATATTTGTTTGCATTGACCAAAATTGATTAGCTGAAGTCACACTGAAGCAACATCCAACAGAAAATTCTACTTGGGACAAATTCTGGACCTTTGTCAGAGAAGGGTGGATCTTCCCTGGCTATGGGTCTGATTAAGTAATGTGTAAGTGTTTGGACCTGCATAGGCTCATAACAAACGCGCTCTGCACTGGACTTTAGAGCAGCTTTTAGTTGGTTAATGGCGGGGTCTATTTCAGTTCCTCGGAATAGCAACGCACCAGCAATGCACCTTAACACACCTCCTTTATAGACCAGCACATCCATATATCCATGAAAGTGGTGTAAATGGATTTGTTATTTAAGCAACGTGGAGCCAAACATGAAAATGACTGTTGTGCTGGTCTGAAAACAGAAGCAAATTGCGCCAAACACGTCCTGCATCTTCTTACGCCGGGTGTATTGTAGGTCCCTAGGTCTGTCTGAATGCAATGAATCACGTGAGTGTTTACACCACAAAAGCATCTCAGCCTAATGCATTTTGGACCTCTGCTCGAAAGTTGGTGAACATTATAGATGTTCACTTTGATCATTCATTCATTCATTCATTCATTCATTCATTCATTCATTCGTTCGTTCATTCATTTTCTTTTTGGCTTAGTCCCTTTATTTATCAGGGGTCACCACAGGTGTCTAATAGATGTCTAAAAGATGTCTAATAGATGTCTAATAGATGTCTAATAGATGTCTAATAGATGTCTAATAGATTTCTAAAATATGTCTAAAAGATGTGTAATAGATGTCTAAAAGATGTCTAAAAGATGTCTAATAGATGTCTAAAAGGGGTCTAATAGATGTCTAATAGATGTCTAAAAGATGTCTAATAGATGTCTAATAGATGTCTAAAAGTTGTCTAAAAGATGTCTAATAGATGTCTAATAGA
>NC_079452.1:26434328-26456828 GCF_903798145.1 Danio aesculapii | reverse complement strand
GCATTTGCGCCCACAGAACTGCCGCTCACTGGATATTTCCTCTTTTTCAGGCCATTCTTTGTAAACCCTAGAGATGGTTGTGGATGAAAATCCCAGTAGATCAGCAGTTTCTGAAATACTCAGAGCAGCCCGTCTGGCACCAACAACCATGCCACGTTCAAAGTCACTTAAATCCCCTTTCTTCACCATTCTGATGCTCGCTTTCAACTGCAGCAGATCGTCTTGACCATGTCTACATGCCTAAATGCAACGAGTTGCTGCCATGTGATTGGCTGATTAGAAATTTGCAATGCCCAAAAGTGCTATATTGTCTGTGTTGGTGTTGTTCGTTAAGCTACAAAAACCTTGTAATAAACTGCAGCACATTTTTTGCTATTTTAGAGACTTATTTCTCTCTATATTATTATTTCTTATATATTATATTATTTCAAAATGTCACTAAAAATCACTTTGTTAAACTGTAAAGTTGAATTTTTAACATCAAAAGTCGACAGAGCAGATATCAACATCCCATAATGCAATTCACAACTGTAAATAACACAGAAACTGTTCATTAGCAGATATGTTAGTGTATATATCGTCATATATAACAGCGGTAGTTTGAAACCTGTTTGACGTGTCTTCAGAAAATAAACAGAGCTTTTCCAGTGCTCAATTTCTCAGTGGTGAGAGATTTCTAACTTGTGTGAATTTCTCTCCTCTGGGATTTCGCTCTGCCCCTACAAGCGCGTGCGTCTGATGGACAGATGTTGTCTGATCGCGGGCAGCTTTTCTATCCATTCGTCTTTTTTTTTTTCCAGCCCTTCACCAACATAATGTCATCGTGTGCGTCCGGGAACCTATTTCCACAGTCCTCAGCGATGCCCAAAGGTCAGATGGGATATTTTTAAAGTGCCCTCGGTGAAAATCAATGGCCAAAAAAAGGCCGAGCGCCCCAATCAGCAGATACAACCGAATCTGCAGAGAAAACCGGCCAGATTGCAAAGGGGACACATGACAAATAGAGAGAGGAAGAAGGCAAAATAAAGCGAAGAGAAGCCACAAATACATAAAAAGAGAGCGAGCGAGAGGCAGATACATCACTGTGTCAGGTCACACAGACGGTCTGCGGCCACAGATTCATCATCTCAACAGAGGACAGAGGCCAGAGGACGCCGAGTGACCACTGCTGACCACCTGGGTAAAACACTGCGTTTTACCACAACAGCCTCTGGTCCGCAGTGCCGCCGGCCGCGTGTCACAGACAAGGACAGAGGAACAGAGGTGGCGGGAAACGCTGGATCGCAGTGCCGCTAAACGCAGGAGTTTATGAGGAGAAAAACACTGCCAATGTGGCTGAGAGGAATCAGACGACTCAGTTTAAATACATGATATGTATGCAAGGTTTTTTCATTTAAATATGATCCTGAACCACAAAACCTTGTCTTGCATTGCACATCCTATTGCCAAATGATTCATTGTACTTTAATGCCAAAAATCATTAGCATATTAAGTAAGAATCCACTTTCATAACACTTTTTTGGGAGGTTTACTGTAGGTATTGGGTATAATGATAAATCCTCGCATTATATAGCACATTTCTGGACACTCAAAGTGCTTTATACACATTTTTTTGGGGGGGGATCTCCTCCACCACTACCACATATCCTAAGAATTTAGCCAGGATGCCGGGATTAAACCCCTACTCTTTTTCAAAGGACAACCTGGGATGTTTAACGACCACAGAGAGTCAGGACGTCTGTTTAACATCTCATCTGAAAGACGGTGCTCACTGAGCAGTATAGAGTCCTCATCAATATCCTGGGGTGAAAGGACCCACACTGACCTCAGGATGAGCGCCCCCTGCTGGTCTCACTAGCACCACTTCAAGCAGCAACCTAGCTTTCCCATGTGGTCTCCCATCCAGGTACTGACCAAAATTATAAATAGTAATAATTAAGCTTCATAACACTTATCAGAATTCACACCATTAACTATTGACTTATTACCTGCCCAATAAGATATTAACACTTTATTAATCGCTATAAAGTTTGATCTTAATCATCTCAACCTGTGGTCTGTGTGAGTCCTAATGCCCCAGTATAGTGAAGGGGATGCTATACTGTCAGTGAGCACCATCTTTTAGATCAGACGTTAAACCGAGGTACTGCACTGTAAACCCAAATGTTGTCTTTACTTAAACAAATAAGCAAAGTTGACTGAACTTGACTTTTTTTTGAACATACCGGTTTTGTAGACTATACTTAAATTGTTCAGTTCACCAAACTTAGTACTACGTTTGGTGAACTGAACAATTTAAGTATAGTCTACAAAACCGGCAAGTTAAATAAACTTAAATCTGCAAGTTTTAGGAGACTTCATTACTCAATTAAACTGAGGCAACGAGTTAACTCAATTAATTTAGTTCAGTCAACTTATTAGGGTTTTCAGTGTGACTTTCTGTGGTCAGGCACTTCTGGTAAAGAGTAGGGCCTCCCAATCATCCCCATCCTCTGAATTAGCTCTATCGCTGTCTCTCCACTATAGCTGGTGTGTGGTGAAGCCAAGCGGCAACCTCCCGCTCTCCCTCGGTAAGCCAATACGGAAGTAACTGAAACTGCAATTCATCTAAATTCCGCTAGTCCTGGCTCCATAATAGAGCAAATTGCAATTGAGCCCACTGTTAGAATGGCCAACTTTACAGCAGAAAAAAGGGTGTTTACAGCCTGGTACAAAGAACGATTTTGGTTCATATAGCTATTATTACCCTCCATGACAACTGTGAGGGGGGTGAATTTTTTTATAACTCATCTATTTCCTTTATATTAGGTTATATTAAGTTTGCATAATTAAGGGCGTGGCCACTTGAGTGACAGCTAGGTCTCGCTGGTCGCCGTCACTTCACCTCAGCTGAATCAGGCAGATTAGCCACTGATCTCGGCATATTCATCGTATTTTTGTGTTGTTTTGTGTGGCTTTACACAGTCAGCTGCCTTTTGGACTTATTTCTTACAATTATCAGATGATATAGGATGCTGTGTGCATTTAATTGTGCTCACAAACCATTCATGTGGCCTCGTTTCCCATGTGAGTAAAGTTATATACTTGTATACCATCTCTAGAAATGTATTTGTTTTATTTAAGATCATTTATCATTAATATTTTTCTTTAGACCCGTAAAGCACTCCAGAATCTGACAGATTGATTAGCTGTAGGCTCTAGATCAGTCATCTGAAGCGTTATCATACAGTGTTGTGCTGGAGTTCATCAATAGTCTTGCATTTACTAACACAGACTATATCTGAAGTGTTTGGAAGTAATTTGTGTTTTCCTCCTGTAGAAAAACATCATAAGAACAATGCTTAGTGGCTCAATGTATTACTACAGTGTTTTTAAAAGTCTAAACACTTTATTGATATAATGTACAGCCAAGCACATGAGGTCAGAACACAAACGAGTCGCAGGTGATAAGATATCAAGCGTTTCTCCCAAAGTAAAGTCAGTCTGCCAGGTCTAAGCAAAGTGCCAGCAGGTGTCTGTAGCTCCGCTCACTCTCCGCCTCTTTGCCCTTGTTTGGTATCCCGCCGTGGGTGCGATGACGCGCGAACAAAATGGCGACGGTTGGCCGCGCCTACTTGTAGCTTCTTTTGCAGTGTTCAGAAACCTATGGGTGACGTCACGGATGCTACGTCCATATATTTTACAGTTTATGGGTGAAGCACTGGTTTCAATGTCCTGTGGCTGCCATTGCATGATCTAAGTGTATGCTGCACACTGGTGGTGGTGTAGAGAGACTCGGCCCCTCATGATTGTGAAGTGCTTTGGGTGTATGGCCGCACACGATAAATGCACTATATGAATACACACATTACATTACAATACATTACAACAGTACCACATCTGAGGGAGTATTTAGAGAAAAGACAACATGTGATTCTCTTTTGCGGCACAGTGGCTCAGTGGTTAGGACCGTCATCTCACAGCAAGAAAGTCGCTGGTTCGAGTCCCAGCTGGGTCAGTTATCATTTCCATGTGGAGTATGCATATTCTCCCCGTCTTGGCATGGGTTTCCCCTGGGTGCTCCGGTTTCCCTCACAGTCCAAACACATGCGCTACAGGGGAGTTGGATGATCTAAATTGGCCTTAGTGTATGAGTGTGTATGGGTGTTTCCCAGTACTGGGTTGCAGTTGGAAGGGCATCCGCTGTGTAAAACATATGCTGGAAGCCCAGGTTCTCTTTGTTGGTGTAAAGCTCAGTTGGTTTGTTTTGCAGTGATGCCGTGTGTGCCTCTGGTTTGAGTCTGATTTTCCAGCACTGACCCTTTCATCTCTCCTCATTGGGTCGTGCTCTTCTGCCTTCTCTTAGCTGTTGTTTTTCTCTCTGTTACTCAGAGCCATCATCAGTTCATCCTGAAACAGTCGCTCTTATTCCTGATTCCCCTGCTGCTCACATCCCAGGGAGATCCATGAACAAAGAGAAAGAAAGAGCTCCTACAGGCCACACACACACACACACTTACAGTCATACACACTCACCCATGTACACATATTTACACACACACACACACACACACACACACACACACACACACACACACACACACACACACACACACACACACACATATTTACACACTCACACATATGCACACACAGACACATACATATTTACATACTCACACACACACACACACACACACACACACACACACACACACACACACACACCCACGCATACATATTTACATACACACACACACACACACACATACATATATATATATACACACACACACACACACACACACACGAAGAAAGACATCACATACTCAAACACACAAACTTACACACAAGGTCAAACACACACAATCATGCACACCCACTCATGTAAACTGACACACACACATACTGACAACACACACATACAGTACATACCGACACACAGTCACACACACTCACTTATACACACACACGGTCATAAACACAAAAACACACACTCATACAATCATACACACTCACTCATACATGGACACTAACACACAAACACACAGTCATACACACTCATTCATGCATACATTTTTACATATATACACACACTCATACATACACACACACACACACACACACACAAACACACACACACACACACACACACACACACTTACAAAGTCATAGTCATATACACACAGTCATATGCATTTGCTCATATACACAAACACACTCACTTATATACACACACACACACACACACACACACACACACACATAGACAAGGAGATCCATGTACTAAGAGGAAGAAAGATGGCAACAAACCCACACACACACACAAACAGTAATAGACACTCACTCATACACACATATATACACACACACTCATACACAAACACACCAACTCACACACATACAGACATATTACTCTGAGATACACAAAAAGTAGTGTATACACACACACACACACACACACACACACAAGGAGATCCATGTACTAAGAGGAAGAAAGATGGCAACAAACCCGCACCCGCACACACACACCCACACACACACACAAACAGTAATAGACACTCACTCATACACACATATTTATACACACATACACACACACTCATACACAAACACACCAACTCACACACATACAGACACATTACTCTGAGATACACAAAAAGTAGTGTATACACACACACACACACACACACACACACACACACACACACACACACACACAAGGAGATCCATGTACTAAGAGGAAGAAAGATGGCAACAAACCCGCACCCGCACACACACACACACATACACACACAAACAGTAATAGACACTCACTCATACACACATATTTATACACACATACACACACACTCATACACAAACACACAAACTCAAACACATACAGACATATTACTCGGAGATACACATAAAGTAGTGTATACACACACACACACACACACACACACACACACTTTAGTTGTTCAGATTGCTCTCCATCTCGCTCGCAGGCAGAACTCTCTTTCTCTCTTTGTGTTGTTGTGTCTCTCATTACGGCACTTTTGTAATAATATTCAAAAACACACACACACACACACACACACACACACACAGGAACACCAAAGGTATTTTTAAAGCTGGCTGTTCTCCTCCGCTGCTTTCCCCCCCTCACCATTCCTTCTTTCTTACGTCTGAAATTTGACTTGAGGAATTTTAGGGATGAAACGAGCTCAACCACAAAGAGCAAAATCAAAACAGACCCAGCGCAGGCGTTGCAGCGGCCGCGTCACGTCTCTTGTCTTGTAAAAGCAGTTTTTCTCTCAGACTTTTGAGCTTTTACGTGTACAATTTGAATTTTCATGATGATTTAAGATCAAAAGTTTCTCCTAGAGAGCGGATGGAGACATTTACTAAAAACTTTAGCACTTCCTCTGATAGTGGACCTGTTATGCCCCTTTTTACACGATGTAAAACAAGTCTCTGATGTGCCTTGGTGAAGTTTCTTTATTTAATATTGAGAGGATCAGGCGACGCGGTGGCACAGTAGGTAGTGCTGTTGCCTCAAAGCAAGAAGGTCACTGGTTCGAGCCTCGGCTGGGTCAGTTGGTGTTTCTGTGTGGAGTTTGCATTTTCTCCTCGCATTCGTGTGGGTTTACTCCAAGTGCTCCGATTTTCCCCACAAGTCCAAACACATGCGGTACAGGTGAATTGGGTAGGCTAAATTGTCCGTAGTGTATGAGTGTGTATGGATGTTTCCCAGAGATGGGTTGCAGCTGGAAGGGCATCTGCTGCGTAAAACATGTGCTGGATAAGTTGGCGGTTCATTCCGCTGTGGCGACCCTGGATTAATAAAAGGATTAAGCCCAAAAGAAAATGATTGAATGAATTGCAAGGATCACATGCTCATGATTGACCACAGCTGGTCCTGCATTAGCTAACACATGATTCACCAATCAGATCATTCCTAACTCACTATAAATAACCAGAGTTTCTTACCTCAGTTATCTTCATCTTGAAGAATCCCCCCTTCCACCCCTGCTCCTTTTCTCTTTTCCTAGATAGAGCAGCACAGCAGACCAGCGGTTAATACCAGGGTGCAAATTACAGGGGGGTTTGGGGGGATTGACCCCCCTAATTAACGCTTGATCCACCTTGAAGGACATCAAAACATGATGCATAGGGGGTCAGCCCTTAAATACTAAGTAATATTAATAATTATGAATGTATAAAATAAATCTTATAGGTGGGCATGGATACATTTTTTTAATCTAGATTAATTTCACTGTAATCTTGGAATTAGTCTAGATTTTTCAAGATTAAAATGGCTCATTTGAATTCTGCCGAAGGCATTCAGAATATATGTGCTACCCAAATAATAAGCCTTTGAGAACGGGTTTCTCAAGCCAGGTGGCGCATTAGACCAGGGGCTCATCTCCTGTTTCCAGAATTCATCACAAACTGCTTGAGAAACTGTTCTACTATGATAATTGGTGATGAAAATAAATGATGTTCAATAAGATGTGCTTGTGTTTACTAACTGTTCATTCAGTTAAACATGAATGTTGAACTGTAGGCCTACATAAGCTCCAAACAGCGATTATTGATGACCTTAATCCAACTAAATTCATAACTGAACTAAACAGAAATGGAAATTAAGACATGTGGAGTGCAGATATTAGTGGCATTACTGAAGTAAACACTGCAATCAAACTATTACCATCATGTAGGACTTTTCGTCATATTTTCCGACAAGATCCACACACACACACACACATTGCGAAATGTTGGAGTTTTTTTTTTTCCATTCGGTGTGCGTTATTAGGTTCCATAACACTCTCACCAGTCCTTACTGCTTATTTGCGTCTAATACCCCAGTTTGTCATGGAGGCATGAATGAAATGTTCATGAGTGAAAAAGAAAGTGCCGAACTGCAGTTAAAGTCACCCAAGATTACAGGAAACTCTTACATGAAAGCACTTCACGTAAACACCTTAATTATATTATTGTCTATTAAGGCAAATAACTAGATTACAGATGTCTATGTAAGCATAGTCAGTAGTGTCTTCGAAGTAAGTGAAAGATCCAGAAGGGCATCCTGCTGATTTGATTCAAAAGGACACTTTTTTGGTCAGATGGCTCATGGGTTTGACTTTCATTCACTGTCATTCATTTTAAAAAGCACCCGCTCAATTTTATATGTATTTTTTTACTGAAACGCATAAACTCTACAGGTGCCTGATAGTTAGATGTGAAGCTAAAATTAATCAGATTCACTCTAGTCAACTGCATCCATGTTAGCTCGTCACGTTTGATGTGGTAATTTCACAGTAGGAATACATACAGCTTCGAAGACTCGTTCCCCTACAGTGCAATTCGGCCAGGTATACATCCGCGCTAAAATATCAAGGTGAAAGTCATCATAGCTTGCGTAGAATAAACCCAGCTCCCAACCCAACTTTGAGAATAGATTAACGGCGATATTTTTTTATCGCACAATATGAGTCTCGCATTAACACAGCACTTTAACGCCAATAACGACCCAGAAATATACATTTGACCCCCCTATAACGGTTCGTACCATTGTGAATGCATAATCATGCCAATCAATGCTAGGAAAAATATGATTCAACAGTCTGAAACTGGCAGTTCTAAAGCACTGAAAGACATTTGAAGTATTCACAAAAGACGTTTCCTGTAAAATAGGTGTTTATATCTGCATGTAGCCTAAAAAAGACAAATTAGACACATAATTTGCATAGTTTGATAGATAGTAACCTCTAAAATGTTCACTAAATATCCCTCAAAACACACAAAAAAAAAAACGTGTATATATATTATTAATATGGGATTTACTGAAGCATTACTAAACTACTACCGCAAAAGTTGACCCCCCTGATTGTCAATGTGTAATTCACACCCTGGTTAAAACTGTTGCCTCACAGCAAGAATGTCACTGGTTCAAGTCCTTGACGTTTCTGTGCAGAGTTTACATGTTTCCTCCCACAGTCCAATTGTGACGTGCGACATAAGTGAATTGACCAAACCAAATTAACACCATAGATGAGCTATATCTCTCCACAGTAATCCCTAATTTGTCATTAGCCATAAATAAGCAGGGGAGTTCTCGAGATCTACCTAAGCTCAAACTCCCCTTTCACCCTGCAAACGAGAGAAAGCCCTGAGCTCGACGATCTTTTGAGCTCAGGGCTCCCTCTTGGGACAGCATGCCAAACACGCTTTATAATCAATCATCAGCTAAGTGTGAACTCTTAAAAGTGTGTATATGTGAAGTTTCAGCTCAAAATAGCACACAGATAATGATTTATAACACTCTGAAACTGACCCCTATTAGGCTTTGATCCTAATGGTGCCATTTTGGTGACTGTCACTTTAAATTCAAATGAGATTGTGCTCTTTTCTAAAGAGGGTGGAGCTACAGATGCCTACGTGTCTATGGAGACTCCTGTCGCTGTTCATTTGTGCTTCATCTAAAAACTCCACATCTATAATCCTCTTAGTCTATGCTGACATTATCTTCAGCAGCTCAAACACTCTAATGGCGTATTTACAGACGGCTGCTTCTCACTCAGGGCTGCTGTTTATGCTAATGAGGGAGAGATGGTCACTAGTGAGTGGGGCTTTCCCCTTGTGAGGGGAAAAGGGAGAATGTCAATCAAAGTGTTTCTGCAGACTGTTTTGATCAAGTCTGATTAGAACAAATGAAGAGTTCAGACGTAAAACCAACCCAGGCTCATTCTGAGAACGTAGTCCCGGGGACGTTTCTGGAGACCGCGGAATACGTAGCCGGGGGTACGTACGGCTGCATTTCATTTTTTTAAGCGAATGCTGCGGGGCGGTGTGACGCCGTTCCCTTCGGTGCTTGCCGGCAGGTCGGCCGGCCACTTGCCTCTGTGTGGAGGGCTTTCCCGCTGCAACCAGTTTGTCCGGTTAGCTCTTCGTGTACTCTGGCGGACTGGGCCGACCGGGTTCGAGTCTGGGGAAGAGCGGTTCCAGAAATCAGGTAAGAAAACAAAAACAAAATCCAAAAAATTAAGCGAACAAGTTCAGCACAGGGTGAGAATGTGGTCAAAATCCGAAAACGTGGTAAAAATCAGACGAGGGCTTTTCTTTTTCTGGACGGCTTTTGTAAATCGTCGTTGGTTGGGTTTAGGGACGGAGGAGGGTGAGTCAGCCGATTGGCCGGTCGCACGGTCAATCATTCCGTCATCCAGGCAGACAGGCGGAAGGTCGTTCGACAGCGACCTCTAGCGAGTTTACGCGAGAACGGTGCGGGAAAAAGCGCACACAGCGGCCTCTCGCGGACTCGCGAAAACAAAAACTGCAAAAATACGTACCTCCCGGGACGTATTTCGCGGTCTCCAGAAACGTCCACGGGACTACGTTCTCAGAATGAGCCTGGGTTGCGTAAAACCCTCTAATTCTATCAGACCTCTTTTCTTGTAAATGAGCATTTTCTATCAGGCTCTTCTGATTAGGTTCAGAGGTTTCATTTCACATGTAATGATAAGGTTATTAGCTAGTAAATAAAATAACTTTTTTTCAAAAATGTCACCTTAGATAATTCTTAGTTATTTTACGTCAAAATCAGCTAAATCCACATGTGATTTTTTTTGCAAAAACCTCTAAATCTACCTATTAGGACAAGACAGTGTAATTAGTTAAAAACCCTACAGATGCAATTAGAAATTATTTTACCAGACATAAAACACATTACACAAACTACCTAAAATACATACATCTGTCAAGTAAGTGGTGGTTCATTCCGCTGTGGCACTTAAATTCAATTCCCCTTTATTTGTATAGCACTTTTACAATGTAGATTGTGTCAAAGCAGCTTCACATAGAAGATTATAGTGAATTGAAATAGTGTAGTTCAGTTTTTAAAGTTTAAGTTCAGTTCAATTTAGCTCAGTTCAGTGTGGTTTTATAACATCCCTGATAGGTGTTATTATATCAAGGTAACCGCTGATAAACCAGGGACTAAGCAGAAGGAAAATGAATGAATGAAATCTGTCAAGTGCATTAATCAATAACATTAAAGCTGACATTAATTAAATCTTAACGATCTGTTCTCATTTCTGATATTTGAGATTTAGATTTAATGTAAGTAGAGCAATGTAAATATTGTAAACTAGCTTGATTTAAATAATGTAGTGTAAAAACATTGTGAAACATCAATATCTGTGCATTGACCCTTAATATAAAAAGCTTATCAGACGTTTAGGTATTATGAAGTAATATAAGTAATGTATAGTTTTATATGTTATATTAATCTTTTAAAAAATATCTTACTTTAGCAAATAAAACACAAGGTGGGCCTACTGGGCAAAAAGGGGATGCCTCTCAGACAATTTTAGAAGCTGTCATTCATTCATCCTCACTATACTTCACATTCTTGGTCTCTTTTTTGTCTCTTGTTTATCCTCATGGCATCCATGTGGGATAAAAGAACGGCATCTGTCTTTCGTGAAACACAGTTGCTGTTTAATAGTAAATCAGACTCATTCAAAGTAGCATCGCTGCGCAAAAAAAGCACTGTGAATGCATGTTACACCTCTGACTGTACAGTGTGTTTTCTTTTTCTTATAATGCACAGAGTTTTGAGGTAAGGGACGTTTTCATTTGCCACTGACAGTCGGACAGGTTTATCCAGTTCATCGAACTCCATGTTTTAAAATCTACTTCTGAATCTGAATAAAAGAGTCTCCTCATAAAAGCCGGCGTATCAGCGTGCTGTTACGTTGAAATCATATGATTCGATTTGCACCTTCTGATTGGTTCTCGGGAGATAGCGGCTTTTGCTGTCAAAGGCAAGTGGCGTTTAGCGGCTTTTGCCATCAAACTTGTTATTTCTGAATGCACTGAGGCTGCGATTTAGATGATTTGAAGCAAAAATATCTGTTGATCGTATACTATATACTACGTGCCTAAAGCATTCACTTAATGTCATTAGCTTATTTATGGCGGAAGTGGCGTTTAGCGGCTTTTGCATCTGAACTCTTCATATACAATTAATACCATTAGAGGCTGGAGCTATTCACACACTGCTGACACACTACTGGGTTTAAACCCCTTATAAAAGTGATTTTTTCATTATAGGTCCCCTTTAAAAAATGATTTTGAATGCATCTCCTCCAGCATTTTTGAGTCTTTTTTTAAATTTATTAGACAAAGTTCTTTTTCTCAAACATTTTTTCATTTTATTTTAGTTTAATTACCTCAATATCTGAAATTGTTGCTCTATATTCATGCAATAAATGACTGAGACGGCCAATCAAACCAAAGCTTCTGTTCACAGAAGATGAGCGTAAATTCAGCACAAAGCAACAGCTGTTTTTCGCTAATATGATGCAAACTATGCTAAACCTGAGCTCAGATTTCAATACTTTTAACTGAAAATGTAACGTCATGTGATTTATATCATCCCTAACTGAATGTGAGCATTTGATATATGAAGCGTGCGATCAAGAGCGAATGTGTGCATATATTTAGAGACTATCTGCACCTTTCTGTCTATGACTATCATCACCTTTTTGATAGGCTTGGTCATCTTTCAGCAAACCTCTGTTCACTCCTAATTCAAGTTATTTTTTAGAGGCCTACTGTCTACTGATTTAAGATGATTTCACTTAAAATAAGAAGTTGCTCAGACATTTGTTTCAGTTATCATTGATGTACTTCCGGGGCAGCACGGTGGCTCAATGGTCACCACTGTCGCTTCACAGTAAGAAGGTTGCTAGTTTGAGTCCCGGATGGGTCAGTTGGCATTTCTGTGTGGAGTTTGCATGTTCTCCCCTTGTTGGCGTGGGTTATCTCCGAGTCCAAACACGTGCGCTATAGGGGAACTGGATGAACTAAATTGTCTGTAGTGTATGAGTGTGTGTGTGTGTGTGTGTGTGTGTGTGTGTGTGTGTGTGTGTGTGTGAATGAGTGTGTATGGGTGTTTCCAATACTGGTTTGCAGCTGGAAGGCCGCTGTGCAAAACATATGCTACAATAGTTGGTGGTTCATTCTGCTGTGGCGACCTCTGCTAAATAAGGGACAAAAGCCCTTTTCACACATACAGACCTTTCCGGAAAATTACCGGCAATTCTCCAGAAAGGTCTGTATGTGTGAACAGGCCCTTTTTGAAAATACCGGTAAATTCGTTCCGGCTATTTTCCGGAAAGAGAAGTTGTAACATTACCGGTAATTTACCGGAATGCTGCGCTGTGTGAACGCAGAAGGAAGATTGCCGGAAAGAGCGCGTTCACGTAAGAACACCCTGACGTAAGACGTCTACTTTAGCCAATCAGAACACTCAGACGCATTCAAGTTTGCGCAGTTAGCGAGAATAAAAGCCTGTGAATGTTTTCCCAGACACATTTAGCTGCTAGATGTTAGTCAGATAACATTTCTCTGTTCCTTCTTAATGCCAACTGTGTAAATAATTATCGATAAATGCTTATGATAAGCCGTTGTTTGTTTACCTTCAAGCTCCGACGCGTGTGCAGGTAAAGCAGCTGGTGAGCGCCAGCACACACATTATGAACATCTCGACATGAGGAAGTTTTACTTTATGCTTTCATCAAAGTTGTTCACAACACTGATCCATCCACAGAGTTTGTCATGTAGTCAAATGTTTACAAATACAGGCGTAGCCATTTTGAGGTCATTTCTGCTTAATGATGTCAGAATTTACCGGTATTTTGGAATGGATGTGTGAATGGTCTTTTCCGGTAAAATTCCGTAACGTCCTCGCCTGTGTGAGCAGCGCTTTTTTGAATTTACCGGTAAAGTTGTTTCGGAAATTTTCCAGATATTTACTGGTATCACTGTGTGAAAGGGGCTAATGCCAAAGGAAAATGAATGAATGATATACTTCCAACTGAAACTGAATATTGAGTTGGAGGCGGGGCTGTGTTTTTGAGCAGCATTTTTGATTAGCTAGCACAGATGTATTGTTCACCTGAACAATAACAATGTTTGCTAGCAAAATAAACGTTGGACATTTTGATTTCTTGCAGACAAATTAGAAGTACAAATTTGAAGTTCTCTTCCCACCATATGTGGTTGCCAAGCTGCTCTTTGTGTTTGTTTTTGCTACCGTTTTTTTATTACTGTTTTTGAGTGTGTTGCTATGTGGTAGCTAAGAGTTTTTAGTGTTGCTTTCATTGTGTTGTGCTGAAGTTTTCAATGTTTACTATGCAGTTGCTAAGAGCTTTTTAGTGTTTTTGAGTTTGTTGCTATGACCAGTGCATCCAGAAAGTATTGATAGCGCTTCACTTTTTCCACATTTGTTTATGTTACAGCCTTATTCCAAAATGTATTAAATTAATTTATTTCCTCAACATTCTACACACAATCCCCCATAATGACAATGTGAAAAAAGAGTTTTTGAAACTGTTGAAAATTTATTAAAAATAAAAAAGCTGAAAAATCACATGTACATCAGTATTCACAGCCTTTGCTCAATACTTTGTTGATGCACCTTTGACAGTAATTACAGCCTCAAGTCTTTTTGAATATGATGCCACAAGCTTGGCACTCCTGTCTTTGGGGATTTTTGCCCATTTCTCTTTGCAGTACCTCTTAAGCTCTATCAGGTTGGATGGGAAGCGACGGTGTACAGCCATTTTCAGATCTCTTCAGAGATGTTCAATAGGATTTAGCTCTGGGCTCTGGCTGGGCCACTCAAGGCCTATTCACCGAGTTATGGTGAAGCCATTCTATTGATGTTTTGGCGGTGTGCTTTGGGTCATTGTCCTGCTGGAAGATGAACCGTCGCCCCAGTCTGAGGTCAAGAGCACTCTGAAGCAGGTTTTCTTTCAGGATGTCTCTGTACATTGCTGCATTCATCTTTCCCTCTATCCTGACTAGTCTTCCAGTTCCTGCTGCTGAAAAACATCCCCACAGCATGATGCTGCCACCACCATGCTTCACTGTAGGGATGGTATTAGCCTGGTGATGAGCGCTGCCTGGTTTTCTCCAAACGTAACGCCTGGCGTTCACTCCAAAGAGTTCAATTTGAGTCTCATCAGACCAGAGAGTTTAGTTTCTTATGGTCTGAGAGTCCTTCAGATGCCTTTTAGTAGATTCCAGGCGGGGATTGTCTTCCGTCTGGCTACTCTACCATACAGGCCTGATTGGTGGATTGCTGCACAGATGGTTGTCCTTCTGTAAGGTTCTCCTCTCTCCACAGAAGAACGCTGGAGCTCAGACAGAGTGACCATCGGGTTATTGATCACCTCTCTGACTAAGGCGCTTCTCCCCCGATCACTCAGCTTAGATGGCCGGCCAGCTCTAGGAAGAGTCCTGGTGGTTCCAAACATCTTCCACTTACGGATGATGGAGGCCACTTTCCGGCAACTTTCAGAGCAGCAGAAATGTTTCTGTAACCTTCCACAGCCTTGTGCCTCGATTCTGTCTCTGAGGTCTACAGACAATTCCTTTGTCTTCATGCTTGATTTGTGCTTTGACATGTACTGTCAACCCTGGGCCCTTATATAGACAGGTGTATGCCTTTTTCAAATCATGTCCAATCAACTGAATTGATCACAGGTGAACTTTAATGAAGCTGCTGAAACATCTTAAGAATGATCAGTGGAAACAGAATGTACCTGAGCTCAATTTAGAGCTTCACGTCAAAGGCTGAATACTGATGTACATGTGATTTTACAGCTTTTTATTTTTAATAAATTTGCAACAATTTCATAAAATCTTTTTTCACATTGTCATTATGGGGGATTGTGTGTAGAATGTTGAGGAAATCAATGAGTTTAATCCATTAAACTGAGTGTTTTTGAGTGTGTTGCTATGCAGTTGCTAAGTTGCTGAGTGTTTTTGGGTGTGTTGCTATGCAGTTGCTAAGTTGCTGAGTGTTTTTGGGTGTGTTGCTATGCAGTTGCTAAGTTGCTGAGGGTTTTTGAGTGTAGTTGCTATGCAGTTGCTAAGTAGCTGAGTGTTTTTGGGTGTGTTGCTATGCAGTTGCTACGTTGCTGAGTGTTTTTGGTGTGTTGCTATGCAGTTGCTAAGTTGCTGTGTGTTTTCAGGTGTGTTGCTCTGCAGTTGCTAAGTTGTTGAGTGTTTTCAGGTGTGTTGCTATGTTGTTGCTAAGTTTCTGAGTGCTTTTCAGTGTGTTGCTATGCGGTCGCTAAGTTGCTGAGTGTTTTGAGGTGTGTTGCTATGCAGTTGCTAAGTTTCTGAGTGTTATTGTGTGTGTTAGGCAGTTGCTGAGTGATTTTAAGTGTGTTGCTATGCAGTTGCTAGTTGTAGAGTGTTTTCTGGTGTGTTGCTATGCAGTTGCTAAGTGTTTTTGAGTGTGTTGCCATGCTGTTGCTAAGTTGATGAATATCTTGGGGGTTGTGTTGCTAGGCAGTTGCTGAGTATTTTAAGTGTGTTGCTATGCAGTTGTTAAGTTGCTGAGTGTTATTGTGTGTGTTAGGCAGTTGCTGAGTTTTTTGAGTGTGTTGCAATGCAGTTGCTAAGTTGCTGAGTATTTTTGAGTGTGTTGCTATGCAGTTGCTAAGTTGCTGAGTGTTTTTGAGTGTGTTGCTATGCAGTTGCTAAGTATTTTTTAATGTGTTGCTATGCAGCTGCTAAGTTACTGAGTATTTTTGAGTGTGTTGCTATGCAGTTGCTAAGTTGCTGAGGGTTTTTGAGTGTATTACCATGCAGTTGCTAAGTATTTTTGAGTGTGTTGCTATGCAGTTGCTGAGTGTTTTTCAGTGTGTTGCTATGTTGTTGCTGAGTGTTTTTGAGTTTGTTGCTATGCAGTTGCTGAGTGTTTTTCAGTGTGTTGCTATGCAGTTACTATGGTGATTGTCTCTCGTCTGTAGATTCGTCTAATGATGATGAGTCCTGCTTATAATGACTCTTGATGTGAAACAGTTCCCAGAATCCCCCAGGACCGGTTTCACTTACTTCTGAACTTTACAAATAGTTTAGTGCATCAGAATAATGGAAATATTCCCTCACATTCTGAGGTTTGGCTTGAAGAGCTCGTCTCTCCTCGCCGTCGTCACATTTTCCGATGGAAAGTTTGTTCTGGAGAACAGTGTTCTGGCATTATGGGATGTGTGCGTGTGGGTATGTGTGTGTCGGCCTGATTGAACAGGACTGCTGTGTGTGTAATACTAGCATTAAAACTGAGATGAAGTACAGAGAGAACGCTGGAGTGGGGGAACAAACTGCAATCGCCCGAGGAGGGAAAATATTTGAGGAAAATTATCCGAACAAAAAGCCAAGATATTCCCAGCGGACAGATCCAGGTTTCACGTGATGGATCTCAGCTTCATGAGCATGTGAAAAACACTGATGAATATACAGTAGAGAAGGAAAGAAACTTGGTTCAGGATGGAGATGAAGCCAAAAACACAAGTATTAATGTCTGAATGACACAATGAAGGAGTGCATTCATTCATTCATTCATTCATTCATTTTCTTTTCGGTTTAGTCCCTTTATTAATCCGGGGTCGCCACAGCGGAATGAACCACCAACTTATCCAGCATATGTTTTACGCAGCGGATGCCCATCCAGCCACAACCCATCTCTGAGAAACACCCATACACACTCATTCACACTCATATGCTACGGACAATTTAGCTTACCCAATTCACCTGTACCACATGTCTTTGGACTGTGGGGGAAACCGGAGCACCCGGAGGAAACCCATGCGAACGCAGGGAGAACATGCAAACTTTAATAAAATAAATGCATGTACTGTACATAGGAATAAACATTTTTAAATATGTACAAAAAATAAATACAAACATAAATTTGTAATAAAATAATAACAATAAAATATATATAATATATTAATAATATAATAAAATATTATATAATACTATTAATATTATAATGAATATAATATTATGATTATATTTCCTTCTGCCTAGCACATTTACAGTTTAATAAAATGGTAAATATATATATATATATATATACACTTTATTAGGTACACCTTACTAGTACCGGGTTGGACCCCCTTTTGCCTTCAGAACTGCTCTAATCCTTCATGTTATAGACTCAGAGATTTTGCTCCATATTGACATGATAGCATCACGTAGTTGCTGCAGATTTGTCGGCTGCACATCTATGATGCCAATATCCCGTTCCACCACATCCCAAAGGTGCTCTATTGGATTGAGAACTGGTGACTGTGGAGGCCATTTTGAGTGCAGTGAACTCATTGTCATGTTCAAGAAACCAGTCTGAAATGATTCACGCTTTATGCCATGGTGCGTTATCCTGCTGGAAGTAGCCATCAGAAGACACTGTGGTCATTAAGGGATGGACATGGTCAGCAACAATACTCAGGTAGGCTGTGGCGTTGACACGATGCTTAATTGGTACTAATGGGCCCAAAGTGTGCCAAGAAAATCTCCCCCACACCATTACACCACCACCACCAGCCTGAACCGCTGATACAAGGCAATATGGATCCATGCTTTCATGTTGTTGATGCCAAATTCTGAGCCGAGCATCCGAATGTGGCAGCAGAAATGGAGACTCATCAGACCAGGCAACGTTTCTCCAATCTTCTCTTGTCTAGTTTTGGTGAGCCTGTGTGAATTGTAGCCTCGGTTTCCTGTTCTTAGCTGACAGGAGTGGCACCCGGTGTGGTTGGACGTGTTGTGTGTTTAGAGATGCTCTTCTGCAGACCTCGGACCTCAGGTGTGCCTAATAACGTGGCTGGTGAGTGTATATGTATATATCTATATACACGCACGATGGATTTTATATAAGATTCTTTTTGCTCAGGTTTAAAGAATGTCTGATGTCCCGAAGGATGCTCTTTACATTGTGTGTGTCTGTGTGTGTGCGTGACCTCTGACCCTTTACACCTCTGGTCTGGCTAAGTGAACCTGTTCTCCGCTTCTCCTTGACCTCCAGCACTTTAGAAAAGAAGAAGAGCAGAAAAAGAGCGGGAGTTTTCAGAGACAGGCTTGTTTCCATTAGATTGTCTTGTTGGCTAATTAGCGAGCGCCAGCGTGATTCACCTTGTTAATTAGAAGGAGCTTCGGCCGCGGGGCTTGGAGAGGCAGATCCACAGCTCCTCTTCTTCTTCTTCTTCTTCTTGAGCGCCCGCAGACTCTTCTCCTCTGAAGAGCTTCTCGCTTTTTTATTCAGAAATGAATAAATCATCGACACACGACTCTGTTCATCTGCCATCCATGCAAATTACAGCTGATCAATAGAAGGTGACGTGAAGAAGAAATGGAGGAGAGCTTGAGAGACTGCAGAGGCGACACAAAAGATGGAAATTTTATACTTAGATAAGCAGGATTTTTAATGATCTCCTCTCGCATCAGCCGAAGCCTGCTGCTGGAGTCATTCTCGATCTCACTCTCAAATAATAGCAGGAAACTTCAGCTGTGATACAGACTCTAGGAGTGTTCGTAATTTGACTTTATTTTGTTATTGGGGTACATTTTTTATTACTTTACTTCAGAAATGCAACATAAATATTACTATTTCTTCTATTTTTATCTAATATTATAAACTATTTATTTTAGCATTTAAGCACACTCAAATTTATTTAGCAAATATGAAAATTTTAAATTTATTAATATATCATTAAATAATGTATTAGTAATGATTAAATTATTTATTATTATTATTATTATTATTATTATTATTATTATTATTATTATTTTTATTCATTCATTTATTTCCTTTTCGGCTAAGTCCCTTTATTAATCCGGGGTCACCACAGCAGAATGAACCGCCAACTTATCCAGCACATGTTTTATGCAGCGGATGCTCTTCCAGCTGCAACCCATCTCTGGGAAACATCCATACACACTCATTCACACTCATACAATATGGACAATTTAGCTTACCCAATTCACCTGTACCGCATGTCTTTGGACTGTGGGGGAAACCGGAGCACCTGGAGGAAACCCACACAAACGCAGGGAGAACATGCAAACTCCACACAGAAACACCAACTGACCCAGCCGAGGCTCGAACTGGCGACCTTCTTGCTGTGAGGCGACAGCACTACCTACTGCGCCACTGCGTCGCCCTATTATTATTATTATTATATTATTATTATTATTATTATTATTATTATTATTATTATTATTATTATTATATTATTATTATTATTAATATATTATTATTATTATTATTATTATTATTATTATATTATTATTATTATTATTATTATATTATTATTATTATATTATTATTATTATTATTATATTATTGTTATTATTATTATTATTATTATATTATTATTATTATTATATTATTATATTATTATTATTATTATATTATTATTATTATTATTATTATTATTATATTATTATTATTATTAATATATTCTTATTATTATTATTATTATTATTATATTATTATTATTATTATTATTATATTATTATTATTATATTATTATTAATATTATATTATTATTATTATTATTATTATATTATTATTATTATTATTATTATTATTATTATTTAATTTGAAGAGGTCAATATTAGTGAATCTGAAAATGTTATTTATTTTGTTACATTTTTGAATGCAAATGAATATTTCATTCATTCGTTCATTTTCCTTCGGCTTATTCCCTTTACTTCAAGAGTTCACGCTTGATAATAATAGCAGGTTTGGCATGCTGTCTCAGGAGAGAACCCTGAGCTCGGAGATAATTGAGCCTAGGGCTCCCACCTAGTCGATGAGCATGTAAGGGTAGTATGAGATCAGGTAGTTCTCGAGAGCTCCTCCTGGTAAAGGAGGAAAGGGGGAGATGGGGTGGATGAGGGTTCTTCGGAAAACGAAGATAAGGGAGTATTTTTAGCTGAGCTACTTATAGTGAGTTTGGATTAATCTGATTGGCTAACTAATGATTGTAAATGAGAGACCAGCTGCCATCAATCATATTATGTGCTCCTCTCGAAATTAGTTTGTGAATCTTCTCTTATCAGGGGTCGCCACAGCGGAATGAATCGACAACTATTCCAGCATATAATTTACACAGCAGATGCCCCCCCAGATGCAACCTTGTACTGGGAAATACACATTCCATTTCATACACATTCCTTCACACACACATACACTACGGCCAGTTTAGTTCATCAGTTCCCCTATAGCGCATGTGTTTGGACTGTGAGGGAATCTGGAGCACCTGGAGGAAACGCACGCCAACACGAGGAGAACATGCAAACTCCAAACAGAAGCGCCAACTGACTCAACTGGGACTCGAATCAGTGAGGTTCAGTTGCTGTTAGGCCACAGTGCGAACCACTGAGCCACTGTTTTGCCCATTATTATTATAATTATTATTGCAAATGATACATTACAAAACAGGGAACAATCTACATCGCAAGGCACATTTGCATATTCTAATAAATCAAATTAGTTGATTAAATAAGCCGTTAAGAGCAGATTATTGGTTTCCATCTACATGTGCTTTAAAAGCTGACAGTGAGTCAATCATTGATGTGACTGACCGATATTGCTGACCTCAGGGTCACACACACCCTCCACATCAAACACTCCCAACATTAAAACACACACTTTCTAAAGCTGGAGACCTGCAGTTCAAGACAAAGCCCAATTACACAAACACCTCCGGCGGCCCCTGGGGGCCTGGTCATTATGAGGTCACTTCCTGCTACATTCATATTCAGCAGAAGCACAGACAAGTGTGTGCCGTTTGACCTTCACTAGTTTCCTTCTCATTGTCTGACTTTTAAAACACAGCCAAGTTTAATCATAATTAATTAATTAGTATATGCATTTCAATAAAGTTGGACTTGTCTGATATTATGGCAGATGTAAAATGAACTGAGATTTAAAGTAGTATTTATAAAGTATTTATAAAGTACTATGTATTATTGTTATTATTATTATGAACAAATGGACGGATGGATTGACCCATGGATGGATGAATGGATGGTCTGATGGACGCATGGATGGATGGATGGTCGGATGGATGCATGGATGGATGGATGGATGGATGACCGAACCAATGGATGAATGGACAAATGGATGAACGGACCAATAAATGAATAGACAGATGAAAGGATAGATTGATAGATGGATGGATGGATGGATGGATGGATGGATGGGTGGATGGATGGATAAATGGATGGAAGAACAGACTTATCGATGGATGGATGGATGGATGGATGGAATAAAGAACAGATGGATGGATTGATGGATGGATGGAAGAACAAATCAATGGATGTATTGGAAGAAAAGACAGATGGATGGATGGATAGAAGAACAAACCGATGGATGGATGGATGGATGGATGGAAGAACAGACCGATGGATGGATGGGTTGATTGATTGGATGGATGGGTGATGGATGACTGGATGGATGAGCGGACCATTGAATGGATGGACAAAGGGATGGACGGACCAATAAATGAATAGACTGATGAACGGATGGGTGATTGATTGGATGGATGGATGGATGGATGGATGGAAGAACAAACCGATGGATTGATGGATGGATGGATGGATGGAAGAACAGACCAATTGATGGATGGAAGAACAGACCGATGGATGGATGGGTTGATTGATTGG
>NC_079452.1:26404328-26429328 GCF_903798145.1 Danio aesculapii | reverse complement strand
TCAGGCTTGCGTTTCCACTACCAAGGGTACCCTTTTAGTGGGCGTGGTGTATGACAGAAAGTTTCAGTCGACGTCATTCTCGCTCGATGAAATGTCTACAATAAAGCTGTACAGGTCACTTACATATCATACGAGAAGCTCTTCTCACAAAACAGATGCTTCATCCACATAAATACTTGTGTAGAAATGTTTATTACTAACTTTTCTATGAACATGAGTGGATTATAACTGCAGATCAACGACAGTGTGAAACAGCCTACTGTAACGTCTGTAATTATATTAAATAACTAAATAAATGAACATATATAAACACATACAGCCCCTTACAGTCTCCGATATGTTACCAACTACAGAAGAACTACATATAGCAGACATTTCTTTAGTATTTAGGTTCAAAACAACACAAAATATAGCCTACAGTCTGTGTAAACCTCTCATCTGTGTCTGTAATCTTCAGCAGCACATGTAGCCTCTGTTAGACAGTAATTCCGTCATTCCCAGTTCATATCAGTCCAAAAGGTGAAGATAATAAGTTAGTTATACATGGCATTTTGTTCATGTTTGCTGATAAATAATGTGCTCCTTTTTTCCGGCTTCTCCTTTGTTTCTTTACCCTTCACTCTCGTGTTTGTCAGTGTCTGACAGGATCTGGTTTCAAAAGCACGTCAATAATCAAGCGCAGGCTATTATCATCAGCTCAAGAAGTTTGTTATTTCAGATATAATGTTAGATGCACAGCGAACGCAAGGAAGAAAGCAAAACCGCTCGTGCTTCAGACTGGCTCGTAAAAAACTACGAGGCACAGGGTAAATCTGCTCTACTCCATGGCTTTGTGGCTATTCCTCAAGACGACGACAAGGTTTGTTTGAGCCCAGATCGACCATGGCTCGTTATTATATGTATAAATAATTCCGCTATAATCTCTCGCTGTGTATTTCAAACATGGCGGGTTTTTTGTTTTCATTCTGGCTTGTTGCGTAAGCGAATGACGTATCTCTGTAAACCAATAGCGTTCAGCTGCGCGTGTGGCTCTGCCTTTTGGTACCCTTTCTCGTGTTTGGTACCCTTTCGAAAAGGGTGCCGAAAAAGTGGTACGGTACGGTATGGTTCGGTTCGCTACGCCTTTTGACAGTGGAAACGGCCATAAAAGCGTACCAAACCAAAGCGTACCGTACCACTCAGTGGAAACGGGCCATTAAGGCAGCATAACCACTGATGAACTATTTCAGAGGGTTATGTAGGTAAAGCTATCCAAACTGTGCATATCATTTAACTTTATGTAAATACAATCATAGGCTCGATCTGAAAACGTAGCCCTGTATACGTTTCTGGAGATCACGAATTATGTACCCAGAAGTACGTATGGCTGCATTTGGTCTTCATATCGAACGCTATGTGGCGGTATGACACCGCTCCTTTTCGCGCTTACCAGCTGATCGATATCTCCATGTGGACGACTTTCCTGTTGTTACCAGTTTGCCCAGCGGCTTACAGCGTACACCGGCGAATTTGAGATGACCGTGACGACGGGGTTTGAGTTTGGTGAAGAATGGTTCCACAAAGCAGGTTAACAAAAGCCAAAAAATAAAATAAACAAGTAAATAACAGGGTGAGAATGTGTTAAAATCTGAAAACCTGGTTAAAATCCAACCCAGGCTCATTCTGAAAACGAAGTCCCATGGACGTTTCTAGAGACCGCGAAATACGCCTGGGAGGTACGTATTTTTGCAGTTTATATTTTCGTGAATCCACAAGAGGCCGCTGTGTGTGCATTTTCATATCTCAAATTTCTCTCGCAAGTGCCGTTCGCGCCTGCTGTTCTCGCGTAAACCCACCAGAGGCTGCTGTCAACTGACCGTCTGTCTGACTGACTGACTGACTGGATGACTGACTGGCCTGCCGACCAATCGACTGAATCGAAAGAAAGCGGCACTCACCTTGTTTTCAATGTTGTTTTAGATGCGATATAAGAATATAAAGAATTAACCAGATACAGTACAAACCACGTGGAGTAATCACAACTAACAAAATACAATTAAATACATAATTTGCAAGCTAGAGAAAACAAGTAGGCAACCATTTTAGCCGCACTTACTTACACTTGTGAACTGGAGTAAAAAAAACTGGTCCATGAACTGTGAACTGTAAAGTTCCTGTCAAGCTCTGACAAGGTTCCATACATCAATAGTCTATTCTGATCATTCCTTTACCAAACGGCTCACGAATCCTCCATTGCAGGGTAGATTATAGCATTATTCACCAGAACATTCACTCAATAAATGGGAAGTGAAGGACTCAGTCAGGTTTGCATTATTTTGTACATTGGTTTCCACATTAATTAAAATAAATTAAACCAACTCGATTAGTTTAACCATTTAGTAGAAAACAGCATGTTTTACTAAAGTTTCTAGACCTACACTGTTAAAAAAGCCATAATTTTGCGGTTTAATTCTGGCAGTGGGGGTGTCGGGGAAAAAAAAGTAAAATAATGGCTGTTAAATTACAGAAATTTACCGTAAAACAATAGGCATTAAATTACAGAAATTTACCGTAAAACAATGGGCATTAAATTACAGAAATTTACCGTAAAACAACGGGCATTAAATTACAGAAATTTCCTTAAATTTACATTTCTGGTCAATTTCTGTAATTCAACCTATTTTACAGTAAATTTCTTCCAGCTGCTGGAAATAAACCGTAAAGTTACAGATTTTTTTACAGTGTAGGGTGCTGCCATCTTGAAATGTTGCTCTGTCTGACGTCACAGGGTTGGTTCCGTTTCCTCGGCTAAACAGATACAGTGGAAGTAAAGAACTGAACATGGAGACACTGCAAAGTCTAATTTAACCCAATGTGTGAAGTTGTGAACGTGGAGCTGCTGCAAATAACAACCTTCAGATGTGTGTCATATATATATATATATATATATATATATATATATATATATGTATGTATTTAATATATTTTTCTTTTTTCCCTTTTAATTACCGATCATTTGATGTGCTTTGGCCCACTCTCTGTATTACACTGCCTGACTGCCTCTCTGGGTTTCAACCACGGTAGTAACAGACTGAACACAGAGACTTGACAGCCTAATTTAACCCTGTGTGGGAAGTTGTGGACGTGCATCGCAGAGCTGCTGCAAATACAACAAATTCAATCATTTAAGTGTCTTCAGTTGTGTATTTTTCTTATTTTAATAGCTTTCGCTTGATGTGGTTTGGCCCACTCTCTCACGCTGATGCAGCAGGGAATTTACATTCAGACTAACGCAGCGATTAAAATGCTGCATGACTTCACGCTTTACTAAGTCACGTCTTTGTGGATTAGGTCAAGACATATTCCCTTTTCAAGTTGATCAACTCGATCTCCCAACATGTATGAAGGATGTAGAAACCTGCCATGAAAAAAACCACGTCGATCTTAGTTTGGTTTGAACACGTAAAGAGGTGATCAGCTGTAGTAGTGAAAAGTGAAAGTACTCGCCCCCATTACGTCAGCACCGGACCTTGTTGAAACCATGGTTTAAATCCATGCAGGCAGTCCAGCAGCGTAATACAGAGAGCGGTAGAGAGTATTAGACACACATCTGATGCTTGTATTTGCACACACACCCACACTCTGCTAGTGTTTAAAGGGAAAGGTGCGTTCACGTTTTACTGGATCCAGCAATTCATATTTGGTATTGTTTCGTGTCCACGTGGATATGAACAGGCAAAAGACTTTAAAAATGTACATTTAAATGACTAGAATCTCATAATAAATGAGTCGAATCTTTTATTAAAAAATCTATATTTTTAAACTAGGTGGACTTTCAGATTTAACCCTCAGCTGGATGTTTTCATTCTCTTAAAGCTGTGTTACACACTGTGTGGAAGGTAGTTTTCAAGAATCCATAACAGGAGCTCTTTAAACGTGGCGATTTGTAATGGCAAGACAGTTCAAGCTATATGTACACATTCTGCTAAACCATTCGTAAAAGAAAGACGTGGGTCTAAAATACCAAAGGAAGCTTCTGTTTTTGTTTCCGCTAATCCTTTAATAAAGAGCAAACAGAGATGTCTGAAGACGACATGTCTGTGTCATACCTTTACACTACACTCAAGCCTAAAGCTGCTTTTAGCAGGTTTGCTGGAGGTAAACAAAGACAACAGCATTGGTCTTCCTTTGTGTTTTAGCTACGTGTGCCAAACGGCATTCTAATGGGCATCTGACACTCCAGACTCTCTGTCTACACACACACACACACACACACACACACGCACACACACACACACACACACACACACACACACACACACACACACACACACACACACACAGTTTAGACTGGCTGTTGAAAACCAAAGCAATCTTTATAACACGCCATTTTGAGGCCAACATCACAGTTCTCTCTGATCTTAACACACACACACTCAGAACTGACTGCATGAAAGATTGCATTGATTGCCCTCATTCAGTTTAGCAACACACACACACACACACACACACACACACACACACACACACACACACACACACACTCACACTCACACACACTCAGTCTCTGTAACACCAGCGGGCACAGAGCGCTTCACTCCCTCACTGCAGACAGACTGTGACGGCCATGTGTGTGTGTGTGTGTGTGTGAGGCCATATGTGGCTGTGTATGTCTCTGTACGTTGTGTGTGTGTGTGTGTATGCCTCGGGCTCTCACACGTCCTCAGAAAGGCTTCTGTGAGCGCGGCTGCCCCGCAGGAAACCGTGACATTACCTGAGGCGCCACTGGGCCCTCTTACACTTCAAAAAGTGAAAAATCACATCAGAGCGTGTGAGCTGACACACACACACACACGCACACACACACGCACATTCATTTATATTCACACCTAAATGGCTCTAAACTATAGAAGCTTATGTTTGCAGCAGAATGAAAGAAACATTCGAAAGAAATTGTAAGGTTTTATCTCACAGTTCAGATCATTTTCATAGCAAATCTGAGTCATGATGTGAGTTCACCCCCCCCACTCCTCCCCAAAAAACAAAACAAAAAAATCATAATTTTTATGAAAGAAGGTCACTGGTTCGAGTTCTGGCTGGGTCAGCTGACATTTCTGTGTGGAGATTGCCATAGTAATCTGCTAGTGTTTACTTTGTTTTGGCTTCTTCGGGGTTAAGTATTGTGATCTCCCAATTGCAACAGAGAAATACTTGGAAATCTCTGTAGACTGATGGCATTTCATGCCGTTCAGCCTTATAATCTTAAAATGTGAACTAAATCAGCTGTTTTGCCAGCACTTTAGACAAGTGGTTCTCAAACCTTTTTCACCAGGTACCACCTTAGAAAAAAATAGTCTCTCCAAGTACCACCATAATGATCGGCATTGAAATACAGTAGCAAAGTAGGCCTAATTAAGCAGCTACAGCACTGCACAGTTCAAAAACGAGGCAGATTAATTCATATTAACAATATTTATTATCGTCAGCCATTTTAAACATTATAAATAGTTTGAACATTAACACTGCAATGTGCGGTAAAAAGGATAACTAAAATGTCAACGTTTAAATTAAAATGTGCTATTAAAAGTTTATTTAAAAAATGACACTGTTCTTATAAAGTAAAAAGAAAACTGCTGTACTTAAATGTAAAGCATTAACATATAGTAGTAGCCTATACATCAACACCTGGAAGTGTTCCTTGGACCTCATAAATATGGGCTATATGTCATCATATTCATATATAAACTCTTTTTGATAAATTTTGAAGTATATGATGCATGTATATATATATATATATATATATATATATATATATATATATATATATATATATATGTATGTATGTATGTATGTATACATGTATGTATATATGAAATATTTATCTTTGAAATCTAAACATTAACTTGTATTTTAGATATATAAATTGGATTTAATATTTAAATTAGAAATAAGATCTGCTTAATGTGTTTGGACTGTGGGGGAAACTGAAGCACCCGGAGAAAACCCATGCCAACACAGGGAGAACATGCAAACTCCACACAGAAATGCCAACTGACCCAGGCCACAGTGCTGACCATTTCAGAATTCCAAGCACAAAACATGATAATTGTGAGGTGTAAACTTCAAAATTCCAAAAGGAAAAAGTTACTCAAACTCGTTTATTGATTCATTTTCATCCACTTTTCTGGGGGCAGCAGTCTCAGGAGAGAACCCCAGACATCCCTCTCCCCAGACTCTTCCTCCAGCTCCTCCTGGGGGACCCGGAGGCGTTCCCAGACCAGCCGAGAGTTATAGTCCCTCCAGCATGTCCTGGGTCTTCCCGGAGGCCTCCTCCCGGTGGAACATGCCTGGAACACCTCCCTAGGTAGGCATCCAGGAGGCTTCCGAAACAGACGCCCGAGTCACCTCAGCTGACTTCTCTCGATGTGGAGGAGCAGCAGCTCTACTCTGAGCTCCTCTCGGGTGACAGAGCTCCTCACCCTATCTATAAGGGTGCACCCTGCCACCCTGGGAAGGAAACTCATTTCGGCCGCTTGTATCTGAGATCTTGTCCTTTCGATCACGACCCAAAACTCATGAGTGAGAGTAGGAACGTAGATTGACTGGTAAATCGAGAGCTTTGTCTTTCGGCTCAGCTCCTTCTTTACCAAAACAAATGATAAATCGACCACATTACTGCTACCACTGCACCAATCCGCCTGTCAATCTCATGTTCCATCTTTCCTTCACTCATGAACAAAACCCAGAGAGACTTGAACTCCTCCACCTTGGGTAAGGACTTTCCTCCAACCCGGAGTTGGCAAACCACCTTTTTTCTGGATTCAGAAAGAAAAGGCAGATTTATGACTTGCATTTGATGCAGGAGAATTTTGACTTTCGGAGATTTTATTTTTCCCCCTTCTTCTTGGATCTGCCTGGGGTTGCTAATAAAACAGATGCCAAGTGAACTGACTGTTTTTTGACTCCCAAATGACTCACTTGATGTGACATTATGTTCTTTCTTGAGTGTGTAGTATGTCAGTTTTATGGTTCATAACAGTACTCCTGATGGCCACCTATGAGACTGACACTACCCAGCAATCTTTGCATCAAGAATAGACGTTTTTCTAACATTTTTACTCTTAAAAACATGTCACTTCCTGTGAGCATTCTTCAAGTTCTTCAGCTCTTGTCCACATATCATCCATCTCTGTGCTAATTTAAAGGGCACCTCTGATGCAAAGTAGGGCTGCATGATATTGGAAAAATCTGATATTGGCATTTATGCGATAAATATTGTGATTTGAATACAGTTTCACAAGATAGTCTGGCGTATGTTTTCTTAAAACCATTGTTACCCAACTAAGGTCGCAAGTTGCATTGTTACAAACATAGTTCGTTGATTTGGCGTTTCCCAAAATCCATCGTTCCAACTAACATTCGCAAACTGCATCACAAACTTGTACGCTTGCAACTACACCTCTAGAGCTGCAGTTAGAAGCATAGTTTCTGGCTGTGTTCTATTCCCTGTTATCCACCCTAAGCCCTATTACTTACAAACATTCCAACATTTAAACTCGGAATGATTATTACAAAAAAAGCATTAAAGTCATCACTCTTGGGGGTAATTTGCTTTCAAAGTATTTTTTCAACCCAGGCTCATTCTGAGAACGTAGTCCCGAGGACGTTTCTGGAGACCGCGAAATACGTCCCGGGAGGTATGTATTTTTGCAGTTTTTGTTTTCGCGAATCCGCGAGAGGCCGCTGTGCGCGCTTTCTCTCGCGCCGTCATCGCGTAAACCCACTAGAGGCCGCTGTCGAACGACCTTCCGCCTGTCTGCCTGGATGACAGAATGATTGACCGGCCAATCGGCTGACCCACCCTCCTCCGTCCCTAAACCCAACCAACGACGATTCACAAAAGCCGTCCAGAAAAAGAAAAGCCCTCGTCTGGTTTTTACCACGTTTTCGGATTTTGACCACATTCTCACCCTGTGACGAACTGGTTTGCTTTATTTTTTGCATTTTGTTTTCTTACCTGATTTCTGGAACCGCTCTTCCCCGGACTCGAACCCGGTCGTCGTCGTGGTCAGTCCCTTTCTGCGCCTCGAGTCCGCCAAAGTACACGAAGAGCTAACCGGACAAACTAGTTGCAGCGGGAAAGCCCTCCACACGGAGGCGAGCAGCAGGCCGGCAAGCGCCGAAAGGAACGGCGTCACACCGCCCCGCAGCGTTCACTTAAAAAAATTAAATGCAGCCGGACGTACCCCCGGCTACGTATTTCGCGGTCTCCAGAAACGTCCACGAGACTACGTTTTCAGAATGAGCCTGGGTTGTATTTTTTACAGTTCAGTTTGAGCAATCTTCATATTGACAATTGTGTTCCCTTCGTAGTGCACTTTGGAAACATTTAGTTCATTTTGAACACAGCCGTGGCTCATAACGAGAGCTATAGGTGACCTATGGAAAGTGGAATATACGTTACATCTCCAAAGCTTGTGAAAACAAAAATATATAGCATACATTAATAGTTTTAATTTATAGTAGCTTAAGCTATTTATTAAGAAATGTTTAATGCTGCATTCGGCCTATATGCTAGAACATTTCTGCAGTGGTTTGAGATATATACAGTTGAAGTCAGAATTATTAGCCCCCCTGTAAAAAATTCAGGGTTCCACACAATTCATTCATGTTGTCCCAACACAAATTGATTAAGTTAACTTAACACTTTTAACAAATTTATGTGGATTGAACATAAAAAAATTAAGTTGTCCCAATAAAATCTTAAGAATTGTTTCGTTTAAGCTAATTTTAAATAAGTAGTTTGAATGAGCAAAAAATATATATATTTTTGAGTGCACAGAATAGAGATGCGCGGATCAGCTGAAATGACACCTGAATCCGCGGCTTCATACTAATCATCCACCCGCCACCCGCCCGCACATATTTTTTATCTGATATATGCATCCGCACCCGACCCGTACCCGATCGTCACTTTAATAATTGAATTCTTTGTTTCAGGCATGACAGGTCACCGTCAGGGCCGGAGCTAACTGAACTGGAGCTCTAGGCAAAAGGTGAACATGCCGCCCTCATACCGAAAGCGAAAACGAGAGACGGGTGTGTGATTGTGCGTCCGACAGCGAGGACCGGGGCGGTGGGGGGATTGTCACAGACGAAAGAGAGAACCAGGGGGTTATCGCGGATGCCGTCCTCTTTATTCTGCCGCCTGGGTCGCCTCTATAGACGCGTCGGCTCTGGTCAGCGTGGATATTAACAGCAGATTCAGTGAGCTTTAATCTGCGCATCTCTGATAGTAAAATAATACGTTAATCGTAAACGTTTTTAAATGAACATTTATTTATAAAAACAAAACTTTTCTTCATTTTCAAATAGATACAGAAAATAAAAATAACACATTTGAGCTTTTACAGAGACAGGAACAAGATAACAAAAAGGGTGCCACTTCAGCTATGTTATGTTTACTTGGCCTTTTTCTTTGCACTGTGTAAAAACAGAATAACCTAGCATCTATTGTGACTGGATTCGGACGATTCCGCCTCGCCTCCAAAACACGGCCAGCTGCACTGAATTGAGCGTTCGCTCGCACCGCGTGCTGTAGGAATGAACAAGATTCTCCTCGCAAGACGCTGCGTTGTGAAACTATGCAATCTTGTTTCTCCCTGAATGACAGCAGATTTTCCTCTGATGACTCCTCTAACTGAAACTTTGAACAGTGGGCTACTCTTGCACTTCATCCATTATTTTGGGCGTCTCATCTTACCATTCTGCAAAGCCCACTCTCTGCTTTTTTGCTGGTCCACTGCCATGTCCCGCTACATCCACCCGCAACCGACCCGCAATTAATCATAATGTACTTCTTTATTACCCGACCCGCGGATTATCCGCAATGCCTGCGGATATAACCGCCATCTGCGCATCACTAGCACATAACCATCAAGATTGTGACACTTTGTTGAAGTCTGTGAGAAACTCACACCTGGGCAATGCACGAGGCTTCATTCTCCATATGAGCGGCGTCTTTATGCTGCCATCACCAAAATGCCTTTTACATAAAGTATTCAACTTTCTCCTTGTGTCATTCCATTGTTATTACGTATAACTAATATTTTAGATGGTTGTTGTTATTTTTATGTTTGTATTGTTTGGGTTTTTACCAAAATCTGCTTCAATTCCATGTCAACAGCTCCTTTAGGAATATTATTCCCAGGAAAAAACATGACGTGTTGACTCTTTATTTCCCCCACTGTATGTTCTGTGCTGTAGTGTTTAACATGATGCTGTTTTTGTGTTTTCAGATGCAGCAACAGGAACTCGCTCAAATGAGACAACGAGACGCAAACCTGACAGCACTCGCCGCCATCGGCCCTCGGAAGAAACGCAAAGTCGACTCTCCAGGAGCCACAACCACAGGCACTGAGGTACAAAACTATATCTATAATAATATGAAATAGGATGATCCTATAAGCACTCAACAAAATCTCATGTCTATAAAGTCTATATCATATTTAAATGGATAGATATATGGGTGGTCAATACATTAGATGCGTGTAATGTATTCAGGACTTGGCCTTCAGTATAAAATAAAAGCAAGATTGTGATTATTTCAATAATTAAAATGCATTTTAAGTGTTTTAAACAGTGTCATTTGACTAGTTTTTGCAGTGTTGAATGTGATTTATGAGAGAATCAGTAACTTTATAATGATTTTGTCAGCAAGCAGTTCAATTTCAGTGAGGAAAATATACTTTGGTTATTTTTTAATGGCATTTGTACACTATTTTACTGCTCACATTAGCAAATTTTATACACTTAGCCAACATAAATTGAATAAATAGCAGGCTGAATTGTATTTTAAGGCATCAAAATATTATGTTAGAGTCTCCTACAGTAGGTTTTAGGGCTGGGCGATATGGGCAAAAAATCCTATCTCTGTATTTTTAGGAGGAATGACGGTATACGATATATATCCGGTAATTTCCCATAAATGGTTACTTGAGAGTCAAAGCCTTTATTAAAACTTTATTAAACAGTTTTTGAGCAAAATATAATTCAAACCCTTTTATTATTACCACTATAATTATAATTCTTATATTGTTTTTTGTTGAAAGAGATATTCAAATAGAAAAGAAATGTTTGGTGGACAAATGCATGTTTTTTTTTATTATACTTTTTGTTAAAGTTGTAATAATTGTTTAAACCACCTACTGTTTGTACACTGTAGGCACACACACAAATCAAATCACGTCTTATAGTTAAATCAATCAATTAAACAAAATAAATAAATAAATAAATAAATACAATGATTAGAATATAATCGGAATTGAAGTCAATATGCAACAGCAGACCAGAACGCAGTGCTAAATGTGTTATAACGTAAATGTAATTAAGAGACCGTCGTGTAGTAAATCCTGAACTTATAATCAGTGAATATGAGGTGGCTTCACTTTCAAAATTCGCTATAAATTCATCCCTTTTTGGCGTTTTTAATTCTTTTGAACACATTCAGGTGCTGCTTGTCAATTTGGCAAGGCTTCTGTGTTCGTTCTTGCTGTCAATTGCGGAAAAAATTAAAAGAGGTTATTAAAAGAAATTAAATTAAAAGGTTTCTGATAAACTACTGTGACAGCTGCAGGCACTGTGTGACGTACGTGCACGCGAGGGGGAGTCAGATTTGTCCGGGGAGTCAGATTTCGATACAACACCGGCACTGCATGTTCCTCCATGTCGCGTCAGTGATGGGTCATTCTTCAACGATTCGTTCAACAAATCTTTTGTATGACTCAGGGGTGAATCATTCATTTGCGCATCCGCTCATTTGTACAAGTGGAGCTTGTGTGCCACCTTGGAGTGGTCTTTTTTTAGTGCAGAATATGCACACTTTAAAAATAAATCCTTAAAATTTACGGTAAAACACCGGCAGCTGTGGTACCAGTATTTCACCGTTAAAAATACTGTACAAACTGTAAAAGTAACTTCTCATTTTTACAGTATACTACCGTATTTCATTCATTTATAGAGGCAAAATGTCTGTGTTTTGAACATTACTACACATCTTTTGTTACACAGTTAGACAGGTTAACACAGCCATATGCAGGTGGTGATGAGGAAGTTACATAATGAAGCAATGCAAACAATTTTTTTTTCAAGCAGAGAAGAATATCAGTGTATAGAAGGTGCTCAGTGTCATTCACACAGCTACTAAACACCAGTATGGTAACACTCTTAAAATTAAAGTCATGAAATAAAAATTGTTTATCAATATTAGATGTAACATAAATCTCTAATGTACATCACTGATGGGGAAACAACTAAAAAGATCCATAGTAATGTCAACAAAAGACATAAAAAGTGATGTGCCATGCAGGGAATTCTGGGAAAGTCAATTTATGGTTATTCGCCGTATATATTAAGGAAACATACTGTTAACCAGGTTATGTATTTTTACTGTAGCATTTTTACAGATTTTTACCGTTGAAATCACGGCCATTTTTTACAGCGCACGTGTGGCCTCCAACCATATCGATATGAAAGATATTGGATAATCCCGCATCACGTTGAGGAATCATATCGATATATCCCCAGAACTCAATATACCGCCCAGCCCTAGTAGGTTTAAATCCACCTAAGATCAGAAAATATTGTCATTTATTAGTTTGAAACATTTTGCATACGAATCAATTCAGTGCTTGAAGTCTGTAAGCTCCTCCCTCTTTCATTTACATTTACATTTACATTTAGTCATTTAGCAGACGCTTTTATCCAAAGCGACTTACAAATGAGGACAAGGAAGCAGTTTACACAACTATAAGAGCAGCAGTGAACAAGTGCTATAGACAAGTTTCAGGTGTGTAAAGTCTAAGAAGCAAAACATTAGTAAAATTTTTTTTTTTTTTTTTTTTTTTTTTTTTGGAGAGAGAGAGAGAGAGAGTACAGTTACTGGTATAGCCAGAGAGGCAGTTGCAGATTAGGAAGGAAAGTGGAGACTAAATAGTTTTTAGTCGTTTCTTGAAGACAGCAAGTGACTCGGCTGTTCTGATGTAGTTAGGGAGTTCATTCCACCAACTGGGCAGATTGAATGTGAGAGTTCGGGAAAGTGATTTCTTCCCTCTTTGGGATGGAACCACGAGGCGACGTTCATTCACAGAACGCAAGTTTCTGGAGGGCACATATATCAGCAGAAGTGAGAGCAGATAAGAAGGAGCCAAGCCAACGGTCACTTTGTAAGCAAACATCAGAGCTTTGAATTTGATGCGAGCAGCAACTGGCAGCCAGTGCAAACGGGTGAGTAGCGGAGTGACATGTGCTCTTTTGGGTTCATCAAAGACCACTCGTGCTGCTGCGTTCTGAAGCAGCTGAAGAGGTTTGATAGAACTAGCTGGTAGCCCGGCTAGCAGAGAGTTGCAATAGTCCAGTTTGGAGAGAACAAGAGCTTGAACAATGAGTTGAGCTGTATGTTCAGATAGGAAGGGTCGGACCTTTCTGATGTTGTAGAGTGCGAATCTGCAAGATCGAGCAGTTCTAGAAATGTGCTCAGAGAAGTTCAGTTGGTCATCAATCGTTACTCCAAGGCTTTTTACCATTTTGGATGCAGTGATGGTTGCTCCGTCCATCTGGATTGAAAAGTTATGGTGAAGAGTCGGGTTGGCAGAAACTTCAAGCATTTCCGTTTTCATGAGGTTAAGCTGGAGATGATGATCTTTCATCCAGAGTGAAATGTCTGACAGGCAGGCTGAAATGCGAGCTGGAACCGAGGGATCGTCAGGGTGAAAAGAGAGGTATAGCTGGGTGTCATCAGCATAGCAGTGGTAGGAAAAACCATGTTTCTGGATGACTGTTCCTAAAGATGCCGTGTAGATAGAGAAGAGAAGTGGCCCAAGAACAGAGCCCTGAGGTACCCCAGTGTTTAGATGCTGTAGGTTGGACACTTCTCCCCTCCACGACACCCTGAATGACCTGTCCGAGAGGTAGGAACTGAACCATTGAATAACAGTGCCTGCGACGCCCAGTGACTCAAGCAGACCCTGCTCTTATTGGTCAGCTGGTCAAGTCTGATTTGATTGGTCTTGTTTCTGTGTGTGAAATGAAACGCTCATTTGAGAGTGGTCATATGTTGTGGCGAGGCGGGATTATGCAATTATAATTCTGGATTATGCACCGAAATAGAAAGATTATACATTTATATTCACGTGAAATATCAGGAATTAAATTACAAAATTTCAACTATTTTATACATTGTTTCTCTTGAATTTTGCTCTTTATTAATTGTTATTAAATATTTTCCCTAACATAAATTTGGCTGTACTAGTTTTTGAACCGTTTTCATAAGTTATTTTGTTAGATAAGCTCCAGATTTGGCTTTGGTGCTGACTAATCTGAAGATTATTCACAAATATAATATTGTAACGCATCCTGCAGCAAATATTAACTCAAATGAGAGATTTGTGAGGGGTGAATTCATATATGCTGAGCATTTTAACAGAATAGAATAGAATAATAGATGTTTATTGTCATTGTCACAGCTACAATAACGTTTAAAAGAGCTCTCCATTTGTTGTAATGTGAGTGAGCTCGGGTCCCAGATCTGAAAAATACTCCGCCGAGGGTTTTTCCCCTGCAGTGTTTATCCAGTTTTCCCTCAGCGGTGAACAGGACGCTCTGCACTTCTGTCCTCAGTGCTGCTCCACATATGGCCACCAGCTCTGCTCTGCATTACGCAGGATTACGCATACACACTGGAGACATGCACAAACGGCAGTATTATATTTCCTCGACATGCTGTTGTACATGAAGTCATTGGGTTTATCCGCATCTGGTGAATGTTTAGCTTTGCTCTCGCCGCCTGTTCGTTTTCCTTCACGCATTCTGAGTAATGTTTGCGTACGATAAACCGGAAAAAAACACTTAGTGAATGTCAGCTGGTCATTTTAAAAACCTGCCCGCTGATATGTGTGTGTGTGTGTGTGTGTGTGTGTTTTCTCAGTAAACACATCCTCAGTGAAAGCAGGCCTAACTAAATAAATGCGTTACTTCTGCTCCGTGAACAGCATCCTGACCTCTTTCACTTTATAGTAATCGTTCTGACGTCAACAAGAAGCATGAAATGTGTCTGAACACACACAGAAACTGCGCTTACGAGAGGCGTTCACACTCTATATGCAGGCTTTATTTGGATCTTTTTCAGCAGTATGACAAATTAAATTAAAGCATGGAAGAAATGATTTCAAAAATGCTCACCAATGCTGTTTTTATAAAAGACAAACTGTAAAATAGTGAAATGTTATTGGAGTTTAAAATAGCTGTTTTTTATGTAAATATATGGTAAACTTTAATGTATTCCTATGATGCTAAGCTGCATTCTTAGGCAGGGCAAGTTTATTTCTATTGCACATTTCATGCACAATGGTAATTCAAAGTGCTTTACATAAACCTGAATAAAAGAAACAAGTATAAGAAAATAAAAACTAATAATACAAGTGATTAAAAGCAGGTAAACACAGTAAACAGGTTATAAAAGAATGAAAAAGAAAAGAAAGACATAATAGTGCGATCTGTCGGACGTAGCACAGTGCTCATTCAGTAAAGGCACAGCTAAACAGATGTGTTTTCAGTCTTGATGTGAATGTGCCTAATGTTGGAGCACATCTGATCATTTCTGGATGCTGATTCCAGCAGCAGGGGGCGCTGTTAGTAGCTGAAGGCTGATTCACACTGCTTTGACTGAACTCTTGGAATTTTAATTTATTTGATCCTAAAGATCTGAGTGATCTGTTAGGTTTGTATTCAGTGAGCATATCTGTAATGTATTGAGCTCCTAGGCCATTTAGTGATTTATAGAGCAGTAATAATACTTTAAAATCTATTCTGAATGTAACTGGGAGCCAGTGTAAAGACCTGAGGACAGGTGTGATGTGCTCTGATTTCCTGGTTCTGGTCAGAATTCTGGCAGCAGCGTTCTGGATGAGCTGTAACTGTCTGACTGTTTTTGGGGAGGCCAGTGAGGAGGCCGTTACAGTAATCCACCCTGCTGCTGATAAAAGCATGAACAAGTTTCTCTAAGTCTTCACTGGAAACAAAGCATCTAATTCTTGCAATGTTTTTGAGATGATAGTATGCTGATTTACTGACTGCTTTGACATGACTACTGAAACTCAGATCTGACTCCAGAGTCACACCAAGATTCTTGACTTTATTTTTTGTTGTTTGACCCTTAGAGCCAAGGTATGCATTCACTTTGAGAGCCTCATCTCTGTTCCCAAACACAATGACTTCAGTTTTCTCTTTGTTTAACTAAAGACAGTTTTGGCTCATCCAACTTTTCATTTCATCAATACATTGGCAGAGGGTGTCAATGGGGCTGTAGTCATTAGGCAGTAAGGCTAAGTAGATCTGAGTGTCATCAGCATAGCTGTGGTAGGAGATTTGGTTCTTTCTCATTATTTGGCTCAGAGGGAGCATATAAAGGTTGAACAGGAAAGGTGCCAGAAATCGAGTCTTGTGGGATTCCACATGTCATGGGTGTCCACCTCTACCTATGGTCACCTATACTGACATAGTAACCTCTCCCTTAAAGGTACAATCGACAGCAAAGTATGCTGTGACCGACATTGTCAAATGCAGCACTGAGGTCAAGCAATACCAGCACTGTTAGGCCCGATTTATACTTATACATTTTCAGTTTTGAAGCGCATAAGTTTTGCAACGGTTACACCTTCTGTCCATGCTACGCTGAAGATTTCGAGCACCGAAACCGGAGCTTTTTGAAAACACTGAAGAGCCCGTTTTCATTTTAAAACGCTGCTACTGCTTTGTGTCAGTGTGGAGGGGGGAAAATGGAGACATCTGAAAACAGAGGCGTGGCTGCAGACATTCACCTCTCTAATAGGGGCTTTTTCCACAATATTAAGCAGCCTACACACAGTTCAGTCGTGCGTCCCCTCCGTTCAGACTTCACAAAATTGATATGGAAAACAAACTTCTGAGGACACGCCAGGTAAATATTCAAAAGCAACAGTGTACAGTATAACCTCGTTCACATCACCCTGCTACGTTGTTTCAGTATCTTAACAATAAAATGAAGACATGATATAAGAAGCTGCCTATTTTCATTTTGATATTAACAACTTAACAAACACTAAAATGTTAAGTTATCGTGTAGCTGCATATTTATATGAGCGTCATCTTCACTGTATGCATATTTATAACAAAACACAGCCTATACCAAAACTGCCTACTTTTATTTTCAGAGAAAAATACAAAACACACCATCTCTTTAATAATCAGTTTTAATAATTAATAATGCCCATTGTAAAAGTATAACATACAACAAGTTTATATAATATAGGAAATAAAGGCAAGCAATCAGTCAAATGTGTAAAATCAGTGTCCGCGGTTACATAAATTAATATAATAACCTATCTTTGGGCTCCGCCAAAACACATTACCTGAGAACAAGTAATAGATTCAAAAGACAGAAGTCTGGGAATATGTTGTTAGATAGAGACAAGATGAATTAAATATCACGTTTAACAAATATAGTGAGATTAGATGCACCGGTAGATCCTTGATGAACAGTCCGATGTGCGTTTTCCGCAGTGTAGTGTGGACTCAAAGTTGTTCAGAAACGCTAGGTAAAACGCCAGTTTGGACGTGGATCTTTTCATTCTCAAACACTGTTTTAAAACTACTATTAGTGTAAACGGGGCCTCAATTTGCCTGAATCTGTATTTAGGCGGAAAGCGTTGATAATCTTCGTAAGGGTGCTCTCTGTACTATGATGTGCTCGGGAAAAAAAAATCACTCTGGATGCCTCGCACCCAGCACACTACCTGTTCGAACTGTTACCGTCTGGTCGTGTTTCAGAGCACCAAGCACAAAAACAGCCAGACACAGGAAAAGTTTCTTTCCTCAGGCTGTCTACCTTATGAACAGTTAAATATTCCCCTACTGTGCAATAAATATGTGCAATACTTTCTCATACGCACTTGTACACAGCACCTTATTTCAATATACAAAGCAATACTTTCTCCATTCGCACTTGTACACAGCACCTTATAACCTGTATATTTATAACAATCTGTACATACAACTCAACATCCAGATTTCTTGACTAACCGCATCTGTTTAATGTTTATCTTTTATTTTTCATATTTATTTTGTGTTGTCACTTGTCACTTTATGTACACTGGAAGCTTCTGTAGCCAAAACAAATTCCTTGTGTGTGTGAAGCACACTTGGCAATAAAACTGATTCTGATTCTGAAACCAGATTGAAAATTGTCTGAGCATCCTTTAGAGCTTAAGAACTTGTTAACCTGGTTAAAAACAACTGTTTAGCAACATTTAGCACTACTTAGCACTATTACTAAGTGCTAAATTTAATTGTTTTTGTAAAATTCTTGGTTGTTTTGTTTACACCATTGTACACCATACAGTTAAAGTCTGAATTATTAGCCCTCCTGTATATTTTCCCCCCAATTTCTGTTTAACAGAGAGACGATTTTGGTCAACACATTTCTAAACATAATAGTTTTAATAACTCATTTCTAATAACTGATTTATTTTATCTTTACCATGATGACAGAAAACAACCCAGGCTCATTCTAAGAACGTAGTCCCGAGGACGTTTCTGGAGACCGCAAAATACGTCCCGGGAGGTACGTATTTTTGCAGTTTTTGTTTTCGCGAGTCCGCGAGAGGCCGCTGTGTGCGCTTTCTCCCGCGCCGTCCTCGCGTAAACCCGCTAGAGGCCGCTGTCGAACGACCTTCCGCCTGTCTGCCTGGATGACAGGATGATTGACCGTGCGACCGGCCAATCGGCTGACCCACCCTCCTCCGTCCCTAAACCCAACCAACGACGATTCACAAAAGCCGTCCAGAAAAAGAAAAGCCCTCGTCTGATTTTTACCACGTTTTCGGATTTTGACCACATTCTCACCCTCTGACGAACTGGTTCGCTTTATTTTTTGGATTTTGTTTTCTTACCTGATTTCTGGAACCGCTCTTCCCCAGACTCGAACCCGATCGTCGTCGTGGTCAGCCCCTTTCTGCGCCTTGAGTCCGCCAAAGTACACGAAGAGCTAACCGGACTAACTGGTTGCCACGGGAAAGCCCTCCACACGGAGGCGAGTGGCCGGCCGGCAAGCGCCGAAAGGAACGGCGTCACACCGCCCCGCAGCATTCGCTTAAAAAAATGAAATGCAGCCGGACGTACCCCCGGCTACGTATTTCGCAGTCTCCAGAAACATCCACGGGACTACGCTTTCAGAATGAGCCTGGGTTGACAGTAAATAATATTTCACTAGATATTCTTCAAGACACTAGTATTCATCTTAAAGTGACATTTAAAGGCTTAACTAGGTTAATTAGGGTAAAGTTAGGGTAATTGGGCAAGTCATTGTGTAACAGTACAATGTAGACAATCCAAAACAAATATTGCTTAAGGGGGAAATAATAATGACCTTAAAATGGTGTTAAAAATATTAAAAACGGTTTTTATTCTAGCCGAAATAAAACAAATAAGACTTTCTTCAGAAGAAAAAATATTATAGGAAATACTGTGAAAAATCCCTGAATCGGTTAATCATCATTTGGGAAATATTAAAAAAATCACAGGAGGGCGAATGATTTTGTATATCTGACCAGCACTCACAATGAGTAAAACAGAGAAAAGCAGTCCAGACGGAGGGAGAGAGGGAGGAATGTGGACTTATTTTGACTTTATTTCCAGCTCTCCTCATTTCTTCATTTGGGCTGGGGCTGTGCGCCGGCCCGAGGCGTTTTCTTTCTTTCTCCAGAGCAAAGCAAAGTGAATGTGACTTTTGTAAGGGGGTCACGGAGTGGCTGCGGGCTGTGGCTCCTGCGCGTTTGACTCTGGGGCTGGGCTGAGATCTCATCTGTGTGTGTGAATGTGCCGTGGGCCGCTGGCTCAGGGTGAACTGCACCGCTTCACTCGCGTTCCTCTGATTGTCCGAGTGAGTATCCGGACTCTGTTCTGCTGCGTTAATCCCAAACAAAAGCCTCTCAGTGTCCGGAAACAGCCACCAAACCGAGAGGAGATTATGAGAGAGATGCTAAAGGAGCGCTTTAAAGCAGGGATAATACTGTAAACACAATCATATATATATATATACAAGTGAAGTCAAAATGATTAGCCCTCCCTTTCTTTGTCAATTATTTCCTAAATACTGTTTAACAGATTCTGATATTTTTCACAGTATGTCTGATTATATTTTTTCTTCTGAAGAAAGTCTTATTTGTTTTATTTTAGCTAGAATAAAAACAGTTTTTCATTTTTTTAAACCCATTTTAAGGTCAATATTATTAGCCCCCTTAAGCAATATTTGTTTTGGATTGTCTCCAGAACAAACCACTGTTATACAACTTGCCTAATTAGGACTTGCCTAATTATCATTACTTTAACCTAATTAACCTAGTGAAGCCTTTAAATGTCACTTTAAGCTGTATAGAAGTGTCTTGAAGAATATCTAGTCTAATATTATTTACTGTCATCATGACAAAGATAAAATAAATCAGTTATTAGAGATGAGTTATTAAAACTATTATGTTTACAAATATGTTCTTCTTTCCGTTAAACAATAATTGGGGAATAAAATACAGGGGGGCGAATAATTAAGGAGGACTATTAATTCAGACATCCATATATATATATTTATATATACAATATAGGTGAATACAGCAATAATACAATAAGTGAATACAGCAATTAATAAATACAATAATTTCCATCAAGAAAATTACTAACATTGCAATGTGTTTTAAAAAAGAAGGAAAATACCTGAAAAAGTGTATATATAAAGACTTCAGATGCAAAAACCTCTAAGTGCCATCTGAATTTTTCTCCTAAAATTAGCATTTTTCTCAAGCTCCTATGTATAAGTTGGGTATTTTCCCTTTTATGTCAATTAATATGTTATTTTCATTGCCTTTAATGTGAAATAAGTGAACATAATTAAAAGAGTCCCAGAAAAATGGCTATTTTAGAAGACATTTTCAGATGGCACTTTGAGGTTTTTGCATCTGAACTCTTCATTTATATATATATTACACAATTGTTTTCATATTTTATTTGGAGCCTAAAAATCATAGAAAAAATGGTTTATTCATTACTTACATAAAGCTATTCCATTAAATTTCACATTTTATTTTCACTTAACTCATAACTAGGCCCACATGAAATCTGTGCGTGTTTTTAGCCCATCATTGAGTCTATGTAGTTACTTGTGTAAATGTGTGTAAAATTATATTCATTTAGTCTTTAAATTGATTTCACTAATATTATTGTGATATAATAAATAATATTGAGAATTAAATGGAATATTAGAATAGTAATATGAAAATGTTCATTTAATTTATTTACTATACAGTTTGTAAAGTAATATGTTGTCTTTTAGTAGAGATATTATATGAGAGACTTGCTTTGTTTACCAAATAAATGGATAAGTGAATCTAAATAGATTTGCATTGTAAACATGTATTATTTTTTATTTTATATATTAAGTTTATATATAAGCTTAATATATAAATGATTTATATGTAAATCTTATATATTAATTTTTTAGTTATGGTGCTAAAATCATTCCGCATAAATCCACAGACTTTACTAAATTCTCATCAGAAATAGTGTTTCAGTGTTTTCAGTGTTTGAACTTTCAGCAGTGAAACTTAAACCACGCTGAACTAAACTTAACTGAAATTCAACTCAGGATCTTACTAGAACTATGTTAAGCTGCTTTGACACAATCTACATTGTGAAAAGTGCTATATAAATACACATGAATTGAATTGAATTGAACTGAGTAATAGAAAAACATGTCCGCAGATTCTGTCTGGCCCTCCTTATAGCTTAACTGACTTATGAATACATTAATATGAATAAAACTGAAGTTATTTTATAGGCATTCAAAAAAACTAAAACTATCAAAAAAAGGCAACTCCAGTTAATAAAACGAGTAAAATTTAAACTAAAATCTAACAGAACATCTAAACTTAAGGGTGGCGCAGTGATTAGCACTGTGGCCTCACAGCAAGAAGGTCGCTGCTTCGTCTCTCGACTGGGTCAGTCGGCGTTTCTGTGAGGAGTTTGCATGTTCTCCCCGTGTTGGTGTGGGTTTCCCCCACAGTCCAGACACATGCGCTATAGGGGAATTGATTAACTAAATTGGCCGTAGTGTATGAGTGTGTGAATGTGAGAGTGTGTGGGTCTGGGTTGCGGCTGGAAGGGCATCCACTGTGTAAAACATATGCTGGAATAGTTGGTGGTTCATTCCGCTGTGGCTACCGCTGATTAATAAAGGGACTAAGCCGAAAAGAAAATGAATGAAATGAAATCTAAAGCTAAAGACTACAGTAGTGTCTCAGTTCTACTAGAATACTCCTCCATCCCTGATTTGTAGTTTTATAATTTATCAGAGTCGCGCTGCTGTGAAGAAATGTTAAAAAACAAACAAACAACCAATCAAAATAATAATGAACATCTAAAGAAAAGAAAAGAAAAGTCATTGTTCTTCTCCAGGGGGAACGGTGACTCAGTGGTTAGCACTGTGGCCTCACAGCAAGAAGGTCACTGGTTCGAGTCTCGACTGGGTCAGTTGTCATTTCTGTGTGGAGTTTGCATGTTCTCCCTGTGTTGGTGTGGGTTTCCTCCGGGTGCTCCGGTTTTCCCCACAGTCCAAACACATGCGCTATAGGGGAATTGATGAACTAAATTGGCCGTAGTGATTAGTGTGTATGGGTGTTTCCCAGTACTGGGTTGCGGGTTAAAGGGCATATGCTGCGTAAAACATATATTGGTGGTTCATTCCGCTGTGGTGACCTCCGAAGCCAAAGGAAAATGAATGAATGAACGTTCGTCCCGAGACTATTGCCGAATGCTTCAGATGATTTAATAGACTCTTCATTTTGAATGACGTTTTGTTTGAGCTAGTCATTTTCCTAGTCATTCGTAGTGCATATGCAGGAGCTTTTTTGACGTTTGATTGCATACTTTGGTGTTTTGTCAACTCTGAGCACATTGTTAGGATAACTATAGTCTCACATGATAGTTTAAGAGTAATTTAATGGTCGCTTTAGAAGTTTTGACAGCCTCTCGTCGCTGTAATATTCCTTTCATGTTTCACAGAAGAAAGAAAATGATACGCTTTCTGCATCGACATGCGGATTTCTGCATTTCTGGACGAACCGCTGCTTTACAGAGATCTCATTTGTGATGTTTCTGTCCTGTGGGCTGGCCGTGGGAGCATGTGTGTGTGTGTGTGACTGAAATCAGGTAGCGCTGGTGGCGGGTGTTTTTTTCTCCTCTTCACCCCTCCTCTGCTCTCGTCTGGCCAGGCTGTGGACTGCCGCAGGGCTGAACCTGATAGCCCGTGTTGAGCGTAAATTCTGTCTCCATCCTGAGCCGGAGAGAGCAAACAAAGAGGCCTTACAGCGCTCCGAGGGATAGATTAGAGACAGGGGCCCCTAACTGGCCCTCGCTCGGGGTCATTGCTCAGGCAGGAGCCACAGTAACAAACTCTTTCCTTTCCTTTCTCTCAGCACACACACACACACACACACCAGCTTTTGAAGTGCAGCACAATGATGCTGTGTGTGTGGACATGAGAAAAAGAACGTGTAAATGAGTTACAGTGAGTGCAGTTTAGTGCACAGGTGCAGGAAATGAGCCACCAAACCCTATGATGTCATTTCCTTGGCCATTTGTTACAGGTCGACATGTGTTTTACTTTAACCTGCTTCGCAATGCCAGATTGCATGTGTGTAATGTTTTTGTAGTTGACTGTGATGACATGCTTCATACTTACTTTACATCATTTACTTGTATGGCTATGGTGTTTCTAGAGTATTCTAGGCAGTTTTTAGGGTGCTGCTAGATCTTTTAATGGTTGCCAATGTATTTCTAGGGTATTCTAGATAGCCACTAGGGCATTGCTAGGTGTTTGGTGGTTGCCAGGAGTGTTTCTAGGGTTTTCTAGATAGCCACTTGGGCGTTGCTAGGTGTTTGGTGTTTCCCAGGCATGTATCTAGGGTTTTTTAGATAGCCACTAGGGCATTGCTAGGTGTTTGGGTTATTGCCAGGCATGTTTCTAGGGTTTTCTAGATAGCCGCTAGGGCGTTGCCAGGTGTTTGGTGGTTGCCAGGAGTGTTTCTAGGGTTTTCTAGATAGCCGCTAGGGCGTTGCTTGGTGTTTGGAGTTTGCCAGGCATGTTTCTAGGGTTTTTTAGATAGCCACTAGGGCATTGCTAGGTGTTTGGGTGATTGCCAGGCATGTTTCTAGGGTTTTCTAGATAGCCGCTAGGGCGTTGCTAGGTGTTTGGTGGTTGCCAGGAGTGTTTTTAGGGTTTTCTAGATAGCCACTAGGGCATTGCTAGGTGTTTGGTGGTTGCCAGGAGTGTTTCTAGGGTTTTCTAGATAGCCACTTGGGCGTTGCTAGGTGTTTGGTGTTTGCCAGGCGTGTTTCTAGGGTTTTCTAGATAGCCACTAGGGCATTGCTAGGTGTTTGGGTTATTGCCAGGCATGTTTCTAGGGTTTTCTAGATGGCCACTATGCCATTGCTAGGTGCTTGCGTGGTTGCCAGGATGTTTCTAGGGTTTTCAAGATAGTCGCTATGGCATTGCTAGTTTTTGTTTGGTTGCCAGGGTGTATCTGGGGTATTCTAGATAGTCACTTGGGCATTGCTAGGTGTTTGGGTGGCTGCCAGGGTGTTTCTATGGTTTTCTAGATAGTCACTATGGCATTGCTAGGTGTTTGCGGGGTTGCCAGGATGTTTCTAGGGCTTTCTTGATAGTTGCTAGGGCATTGCTAGATTTTGGGTGGTTGCCAGGGTGTTTCTATGGTTTTCTAGGTAGTCACTATGGCATTGCTAGGTGTTTGGATGGTTTCTACGGTGTATTTAAGTATTCTAGACAGTCACTAGGGCATTGGCGGGTTTTTAAGTGGTTGCCAGGGGGTATCTGGGGTATTCTAGATAGTCACTTGGGCATTGCTAGGTGTGTGGGTGGTTGCCA
>NC_079452.1:26384328-26396828 GCF_903798145.1 Danio aesculapii | reverse complement strand
CTGGGGCCTGTTTTGTTTTCCCTTTACTTACTTTTCAATTCAATTCAATTCCCCTTTATTTGTATAGCGCTTATACAATGTAGATTGTGTCAAAGCAGCTTCACATAAAAGGTCACAGTAAATAGGAACAGTGTAGTTCAGTTTGTAGTGTTTAAGTTCAGTTCAGTTTAGCTCAGTTCAGTGTGGTTTAATAATCACTACTGAGAGTCCAAACACTGAAGAGCAAATCCAACGATGCGCAGCTCTATAGATCCCAAACCATGCAAGCCAGTGGCGACAGCGGAGAGGGAAAAAACCTTCACTAATGGCGGAAGTGAAGAAAAAAAAAAACCTTGAGAGAAACCAGGCTCAGTTGGGGACGACCATTTTAATTTCTCCGCTGGCCAAACGTCTTGTGCAGAGCTGCAGTCTCAGTGGCGGAGGCTGGAAGCTGGCGGAGGCTGGAAGCTGGCCTCAGCGAAGACTCGTCTGTCTCTGGAGCGTCACAGGAATCAGTCTCATGTTCTCCACTACTCCATGACCATCACAGTAGCTGCTCAGGATTCGGCCTGGTCCAGGATATGGAAACCTTGGGATCATCTCGTCGTTGGTCTTGGATCGAATCAGTGACTCTGCATAGTCTGAGGGCCTCAGGAAGAGTATCCCCAGGTGGAAATGGAGAATAAAGAAAATAATTAGCGTAGCTGATACTTCTGTTAGGAAAAATCTTTGAAAAGCATGGCATAAATGACCAAGACTCTGGAACGATCTTCCACTTTCCTTAAGAACAACTCCATCTTTTGAGTTTTTTCAGAGGTCACTGAACACACTTATTTTCCTTGGCTTTTAATCATGTGATGTGTTTATTTATTTTGGTTTTGTGCATATTTGCATGTGTTTTTATGTGTTTTATGTACAGCACTTTGGTACCCATTGTGGTTTGTTGAAAGTGCTCTAGAAATAATTGAGTTGAGTTTAGTCATAGAAGAACTGTTTATGAATTGATGTTAGATGTATGTGTAATTATTAATGTAAAGTTAACAAATTCAACCTTTTTAATGAAGTTTGATTAAGAAGACTTCTATATCATGACCTATAAATTAAAATATAAATGTCAAGCTAAATATATACATATGTAAATGCAGAAATCCACTGATGCTCCAATCTTCAGATGAATATTTCCGTATGTACGGTATGTTAAATCCAGGGTTCTCCATATTGCTGCTAGTGAAACTGCGCTAAAAATGGTTCCATATACAGTTTTGACAACAAAGTTGAGCCCGAGGCAGCAGCAGATACTCATCTTAAAGAAATTAATTACCTCCCTTGTTAATCTAGATATAATTAAGTTTGTGAAGAATGGATTTGACTGGGATGGTCAGGGATGATGGGAAATCCAGCTCAAATCTCCCACGCATGTCTGGGAATACAGCAGATCTCACGTTAGCTTTAAAGTGAACACTGTTTTTAGCTTTATTTTTTGACGTATCTAAGAGTTTTTTATTGTGTGAGCTCATATATAATTCATTGAGGGGTTTCATTTTTCTCTTACATGAAAACGGAACAAAAGAATCAACAGATTTTTATCCAGTCAGAATGTTATGTTATTGTAATGTGATGTAATAATTATGTTATTGTTAGAATTTTATTTTCTATTTTTTATTCATTTTATTTTATCATATTTTATTTACTTTTATTTAATTTGATTTTATTTAAAATTTATTAAATTTTAATTTAATTTAATTTAATTTTATTTTATTTTTTGTACTTTAATTTGATTTTTATTTACTTTCATTTGATTTGATTTAATTCAATTTTGTTTTTGTTTGTTACATTTGATATTTTTATTTATTTTAAATTAATTAATTAATATTTTATTGTAATTTAATTGGATTTTTATTTACTTTGATTTGATTTGATTTGCTTTCATTTAATTTTGTTTTTGTTTATTACATTTAATTAAATTGATTTTTATTTTATTTTATGTTTTATATAATTGTAATTTAAATTAAATTTATTTAATTTTATTTATTAAATTTAACTAAATTTATTTTTATTTTTATTTAATTTTATGAAATTTAATTTATATAAAAAATTGTATTGTATTGTAATTTAATTCAATTTTTGTTTACTTTCATTTAATTTTATTAAATTTAATTTTGTTTTTATTTAATACATTTTATTGTAATTTTATTTTATTTTTTATATTTTATTTTATTCTAGTTTAATTAAATTTTTCTCTTACATGAAAATGAATCAAAAGTATCGACAGATTTTTGTCCAATCAGAATGTCATTAAAACTTCACTGCTAACTAACCATTTCAGACCCTGCATACATTACAATGTACATCACAAGTCAGGTCTTCAACTTTAAAGCTTTCTGTCCATGATTTTGGACTGTTTTCATCCAGTCAAATGGAAGTAAGGCTCTGTCTGTTGTAATTTAGGAAATATCGACTATGCTGAGGGGAAGCATGGCAGTACTTTGTTCCAAACATATCATATCGAATTGCAATAAAATGTATGTGTATAACAATGATAAGCAATTTTCATATAATGTTATTATATTATTATTATTTAACTTGATATTATTATATAATTGTTGTTTTTAAAATATACCCCAAGTAACAGATTTCTTTACTTTTAACTGAAATTAAGAAATATTAATAAAATAACATTTAAATAATAATAATAATAATAATAATAATAATAATAATAATAATAATAATAATAATAATAATAATAATTACAGTTTAATATAATAGTGATTTGTTCTGTAGACTATCGACTATTTTTTTAATTAAAACTGCTTTTATTCTAGCTGAAATAAAAAAAATAGTATAGGAAATACTGTGAAAAATTCCTGAATTTGTTAAACATCATTTGACAAATATTTAAAAAAGAATTAGGGTGAATAATTTTGCCCTCAATTATATATAAAAATAAAAAGCAATATTACACAAGTAGCAGTGAGATATGGCTGTATATTGGCACTGGTGGTATTGTGTTTATACAACAGTTTGCCGGCATAATCGTGTTTATAAAAAAGCAAATCAAACACGGAGAGTCTCAAAAACACTTTTGTAAGAAGAACTACCTTTTTCCGCCATTCATTCACATCTGCAGCTGCCGTCAGAACAGCAGAAACCGCTGCTACTTCACCAACATCACTTTAGAGCTACTGTTTAAATGATTCTCGCGTAATGTCTAAAGTAATGACAAAACAGCTGATTTTGCTAAACGCAAAGCAAACACTTCCAGATTACTATGGTAAAAATACAGGTCTCTGTCGCCATCTTGTAGCAGAACATCACCTGTTTCTTCTCTGCTCAGTATGACAGGCTGATGGCTGTGAACGCGGTGAATCTCCAAATTAAATATTTAAAATAGGCACTATCCCTATAAATAAACTGCATAGTTGAAATCTAAACACCTACTGAAAATCCTCAAGAGTACATTATGTTGTCGGCCTAGAGGTTAAGTGCGTCAACATATAGCACCAAGGTGCTCACGGCGACCCGAGATTGATTCCCTGCTCAAAGTCCTTTGCCGATCCATCCACTCTCTCTGCTCCCAATGATTTCCTGTCAATTCTCTACACTGTTCTATCTATTAAAGATAAAAAACAAAACAAAAAAAAGTGCATTATGTTGTCCAACAGCTGCAATATTTATATTATACTAATACTTGCAGAATAATGCACGGCTATCAGATCCAAGAACTAGACAAAACTAATATATATATACATATATACAGTTGAAGTCAGAATTATTAGCCCCCTTTGAATTATTTTTTTTATATTTCCCTAATGATGTTTAAGAGAGCAAGGAAATTTTCACAGTATGTCTGATAATATTTTTTCTTCTGGAGAAAGTCTTATTTGTTTTATTTCGGCTAGAATAAAAGCAGTTTTTAATTTTTTAAAAGCCATTTTAAGGTCAATATTATTAGCCCCTTTAAGCTAAATATTTTCTCGATAGTCTGCAGAACAAACCATCGTTATACAATAACTTGCCTAATTACCCTAACCTGCCTAGTTAACCTAATTAACCTAGTTAAGCCTTTAAATTTCACTTTAAGCTGAATAGAAGTGTCCTGAAGAATATCTAGTCTAATATTATTTACTGCCATCATGACAAAGAGAAAATAAATCAGTTATTAGAGATGAGTTATTAAAACTATTATGATTAGAAATGTGTTGAAAAAAATCTTCTCCCCGTTAAACAGAAACTGGGGAAAAAAATAAACAGGGGGGCTAATAATTCAGGTGGGGTGGGTTTAATAAGTCTGACTTTAACTGTATATATGTATTTATTTTTGCAATGTCCACATGAGTGTAGTTCCCACATGCACACAGACACTAATGAGTTTATTCTGCTCTCAAACGTCTTTGAGCTTGATAACACCCAGTGAGGTCTGCATGTCCTCAACTTTACTGACATCGTCTCATCTTAACCTTCAGTTCCACACAAAAACGTTCCAGAAGAATTCCGAAGCGGAATGTGTTCTAAACGTGTTCCTCCATCAGACAGGTGTTGAGTCTCCAGCATTCAATTACAGCTCCTCCTGAAGCGCCTCCATCTGCAAACAATACACTGCTGCTCTTTTTAATCAAGCCTTCCCTCAGCCAACGCCCGGCAAATTAAAAGTCACTTTCAGAGCTCCAGCCAAATATAAATAAGCCATGATGATTTGCAAGGTGTAAAGATGAAGCTGGCAGCTGAATTTGGTTACGGTAACTGCTTTCCCCGCAGCGCGACGTATGATTATAACACTTATTCATAAGGACTGTAATTTGTTAGCGCTTTTTTTTCCTCAAAGTATATTTTAAGTGTTGATCAAACTTTAAAATGTAATTTAATCTAAATCTAAAAGTTGATTGTGGTCAAGAAATAATGTACATATTTACAAAAGGGACCTTATTTTATTTATGAATTTTTACTTTTTGGATAACATAGATTTTTGTTAATATTTTTTTCCGCTTGCATAATAGTATAACTTTGCTTTTATCCAACCTAAAAAAAATGACTGTATTTTGTCACAGTTGAAACAAAAAGTATATATATAATTTAATATTAATCAACATATTTATTTTTTATTTCTGAAAAAATTCACTGAAATACTCATTCATTCATTTTCCATCGGCTTAGTCCCTTTATTAATCAAGGGCGGAAGAACCGCCAACTTATCCAGCACATGTTTTAAGCAGCGGATGCCCTTCCAGCTGCAACCCATCACTGGGAAACACCCATACACTCTCATTCACACACATACACTTTAGCTTATTCAATTCCCCTATAGTGCATGTGTTTGGACTTGTGAGGGAAACCGGAGTACCCGGAGGAAACCCACACAAACACGGGGAGAACATGCAAACTCCACACAGAAATGCCAACTGTACTGGTAGTTGTGGTAGTAGTAGCAGTAGTGGTAGTAGTGGTATTGGTGGTAGTAGTAGTAGTAGTAGTTGTGATAGTAGTAGTGGTAGTAATAATAGTGGTGGTGGTAGTAGTAGTAGTGGTTGTGGTAGTAGTAGGAGTAGTGGTGGTTGTAGTAGTAGTAGAGGTGGTGATAGTAGTGGTAGTGTTAGTAGTAGTAGTGGTAGTAGTAGTTGTGATAGTAGTAGTAGTGGTTGTGGTAGTAATAGTAGTGCTAGTGGTAGTAGTAGTAGTGGTTGTGGTAGTGGTATAAGTGGTATTGTTAGCAGTAGTAGTGGTTGTGGTAGTGGTACTAGTAGTGATTGTGGTAGTGGTATAAGTGGTAGTGTAAGCAGCAGTAGTAGTAGTAGTTGTGGTAGTAGTAGTAGTAGTGGTGGTGGTAGTAGTGGTAGTGTTAGTAGTAGTAGTGGTAGTAGTAGTTGTGATAGTAGTAGTAGTAGTGGTAGTATTAGTAGTGGTTGTGGTAGTAATAGTAGTGCTAGTGGTAGTAGTAGTAGTGGTTGTGGTAGTGGTATAAGTGGTAGTGTTAGCAGTAGTAGTGGTTGTGGTAGTGGTACTAGTAGTGATTGTGGTAGTGGTATAAGTGGTAGTGTAAGCAGCAGTAGTAGTAGTAGTTGTGGTAGTAGTAGTAGTGGTGGTGGTAGTAGTGGTAGTGTTAGTAGTAGTAGTGGTAGTAGTAGTTGTGATAGTAGTAGTAGTAGTGGTAGTATTAGTAGTGGTTGTGGTAGTAATAGTAGTGCTAGTGGTAGTAGTAGTAGTGGTTGTGGTAGTGGTATAAGTGGTAGTGTTAGCAGTAGTAGTGGTTGTGCTAGTGGTACTAGAAGTGATTGTGGTAGTGGTATAAGTGGTAGTGTAAGTAGTAGTAGTAGTTGTGGTAGTAGTAGTAGTAGTGGTGGTGGTAGTGATATAAGGGGTAGTATAAGCAGCAGTATTAGTAGTAGTGGTTTCGGTAGTAGTAGTAGTAGTAGTAGTAGTAGTAGTAGTGGTATAAGGGGTAGTGTAAGCAGTAGTAGTAGTGGTACTAGTAGTGATTGTGGTGGTAGTAGTAGTAGTGGTGGTGGTAGTGGTATAAGTGGTAGTGTAAGCAGTAGTAGTAGTAGTAGTAGTAGTAGTGGTTGTGGTAGTAGTAGTGGTAGTGGTTGTGGTAGTAGTAGTAGTGGTAGTAGTAGTGGTATAAGGGGTAGTGTAAGCAGTAGTAGTAGTGGTACTAGTAGTGATTGTGGTGGTAGTAGTAGTAGTGGTGGTGGTAGTGGTATAAGTGGTAGTGGTTGTGGTAGTAGTAGTAGTGGTAGTAGTAGTGGTATAAGGGGTAGTGTAAGCAGTAGTAGTAGTGGTACTAGTAGTGATTGTGGTGGTAGTAGTAGTAGTGGTGGTGGTAGTGGTATAAGTGGTAGTATAAGCAGTAGTAGTAGTAGTAGTGGTTGTGGTAGTAGTAGTAGTTGTGGTAGTAGCAGTAGTAGTAGTAGTGATTGTGGTAGTAGTAGTAGTGGTGGTGGTAGTAGTGGTATAAGGGGTAATGTAAGCAGTAGTAGTAGTAGTGGTTGTGGTAGTAGTAGTAGTAGTGGTGGTGGTAGTAGTGGTATAAGGGGTAGTGTAAGCAGTAGTAGTAGTAGTGGTTGTGGTAGTAGTGGTATAAGGGGTAGTGTAAGCAGTAGTAGTAGTAGTGGTTGTGGTAGTAGTAGTGGTTGTGGTTGTGGTAGTAGTAGTAGTGGTAGTAGTAGTAGTATTTGTTCATTCATTCATTCATTTTTTTTAGCTTAGTCCCTTTATTAATCTGGGGTCGCCAACTTATCCAGCACATATTTTACGCAACCAATGCCCTTCCAGCTGCAACCCATCTCTGGGAAACACCCATACATTCTTGCATTTACACACATACACCACGGACAATTTAGCCTACTCAATTCACCTGTACCACATGTCTTTGGACTGTGGGGGAAACCAGAGCACCCGGAGGAAACCCACGCGAACGCAGGGAGAACATGCAAACTCCACGCAGAAATGCCAACTGACCCAGCCGAGGGTCGAACCAGCGACCTTCTTGCTGTCAGGCGAAAGCACTACCTTCTGCGCCACTGCGTCGCCTAGTAGTATTTGTTGTTTATTATTAATATTAATAATAATAATTTCCTTTTTAAAGAGGGAAAATTAACAAGTGGTAGGCACTGCAGAGCCACTTGGGCAGAGCTGAGCTCAAGCAGGGGGAAACTTGAGCTCCAGCTCCTCCTTCCTTGCACTTCTTCTAAGTGATGTCACTGGGGGTTGGGGTCAGGGGTGGGGTTGGTTTCCGCATTAAAACAGCTTATAGGAGGAGGAGTTGGAGCTCAAGTGGCTCTGCAGCGAGCAGTGTCTCAAACAATTAACACTACAGATAAATAACAATAATAAACAACTTATATTGAAAAAATTAACAATTATTATTATTTTCTTACTTAAAAAGTTAAAAATAATAAACAAATTATAAAAAAAATAATGAATAATAATAACAATAACAGTCTTCACGTTAAATGAAGCTTATTTTACAGATTTTAGTTGTTTTCAGCCTAAATTTGTGTAATTATATATGCGTGCAATATCACATGAGTAGCAGTGCGATATGCCTGCATTTCAGCACTTGTGGGGGGCGTGCGTAAGGAGGCATGCCTTAGTGTCCCACCAGTGATGATATTCAGCCAAATGGCACTGCTACTCATGTGATATTGCGTTTATTCAACAGTTGACGGCATAATCGTGTATATAAAAACGAAAATCAAACTTGGAGAGTCTCAAAAACACTTTTGTAAGAGGAACTACTTTCTTTCACCATTCATTCACATCTGCAGCTGACGTCAGCACAGAAAAATAACGTCACTTTATTGAATTCAATTTAATAAGTTTGTTTATATAGCGCTTTTACTATGTAGATTGTGTCAAAGCAACTTGACATAGTTCTAGTAAAGTCCAGATTTCAGAGTTGACTTTAGAGCTAGTGTTTGAATGATTCTCTAGGGTAATGTCTAAAGTGATGACAAAACGGCTGATTTTGCTGACATTTTAAGATTATAAGGCTGAACGGCATGAAATGCCAGCAGTCTACAGAGATTTTCCAGTATTTCTCTGTTGCAATCGGGAGATCGCAATAATTAACACCCCCCACCCCCCAAAAAAAGGCAAAGCACCGCAAACACATGCAGATTAATATGGTATAAACACAGCATTGCAGCATAAGAGAGAGATCGACTTATATTGTCACCTACCAGTTTTATAATGGATTAATCAGCTGTAGTCTGAAATTACGCTGAGTTTTTCTCCTTTAAGGGCTTATTATGTGGTCTCTGTCGCCATCTTGTGGCGAAACGTCTTTGCTCTGCTTAGTATGACAGGCCAGCCTGATCTCACGAGAAAACGTAAGTATTTTACGTTTTGACAGTTTAGTGGAGTTCAGTCGTACAAAATTGTACAATTTAAAAAGGAGGCGTGGCACCTAACCCCACCCCTAAACCCAATCGTCATTGGTGGATGAGCAAATCGTACTAAATTGTACGAATTAGATCGTACGAATTCGTACGAATTAGCCACTAAATCAAAAAGTTACAAATTGCCGTGAGATTGTGTTGGACAGGCTGATGGCTGTCGATCTCCGAAATTTTTTATATTTAAAATAGGCACTATCCTTATAAATAAACTGCACTTGCCATCTAAACAACTACAATCTTGCCTAAAAAAGCCTCAAAAGTACGTCATGTTGTCCAACAGCTGCGATATTTGTCAAAATATAGTGAGTAGTGAGTTTATTGATCTGCTGTCACTCTATGTGGGCGGAGTAATACACAAGAGTGAAGAGGCTGTACGAGTGCTGTTATTGCAGAATATTTCACATCTATGAGCCAATCAGATTCAAGAATCAGACAGAACTGTTGTATATTTCTCAGTGTACAGAGCAGAAACGCCACTCAAAATGACTGGGTTTTCTGTGTTTGTGTGGACGTCCGCCATACATCCACACGTCTCTCTCAGATTTCCACTGGCAGCCTTTAATGAAAGATCATTCCAGCGTTTTCACTGTTTCATGTCCCCGGGCATCAGCCTTTCCACCAGCAGAACCAAGCTGACACAAATAATAAAATCACAAAGAAACAACACGCTTTAATAGACAGATAGCAGCACACGAGCGCTGCACAGTAATGCCACGACGCTCAGCCCATAATTTCACTGTAAATACATTTCTGAAAGGAGATCCTGAGGTGAATTACAGTCATGGTCATCGCTTATAAACACAAACCACTGAAACTGAAGTTCATCATGAAAACATTCAAACACAAAGCGTAGACAATAACAGTTTCATTCCTGCAGATGTTAGATGCTTTAATAACAAATTGTAGATTAAGCTGAGGTGTTCCTGTGTTTTTGCTCTATTTTATATACCATTTGGACTATTTATTGGAATTATTTTATTTATTTTTAATGTTTATTTGTGTAAATAAATGATGACTGATAATGATGATAATATTTGACTAGTTATGTTTCAAGATACTAGTATTCAGCTTAAACCTAGTTAAAGACTCAACTAGGTTAAGTATAATGGCAAGTTAATTGGGCAAGTCATCGGACAACAGTTGTTCGAAGTCAGAATTATTAGCCCCCCTTTGAAAATCTTTTTCTTTTTTAAATATTTCCCAAATAATATTTAATAGAGCAAGGAAATTTTCACAGCATGTCTGATAATATTTTTTCTTCTAGAGAAAGTCTGATTTGTTTTATTTTGGCTAGAATAAAAGCAGTTTTTAATTTTTTAAAAGCCATTTTAGGGTCAATATTATTAGCCCCTTTAAGCTATATTTTTTTGATAGTCTACAGAACAAACCATCATTATACAATAACTTGCCTAATTACCCTAACCTGCCTAGTTAACCTAATTAACCTAGTTAAGCATTTAAATGTCACTTTAAGCTGTATAGAAGTGTCTTGAAGAATATCTAGTCTAATATTATTTACTGTCATCATGACAAAGAGAAAATAAATCAGTTATTAGAGATGAGCTATTAAAACTATTATGATTAGAAATGTGTTGAAAAAATCTCTCCAATAAACAGAAATTAGGGAAATAATAAACAGGGGGGCTAAAAATTTATTTATATATATATATATATTTATATATATACACACACACACAATTATATAGGCAACATTTTTAGCCGTCCTGAATGAAACTTGAAATTTTCTCAAGTGATGTTAAACAGAGTAAGTACATTTTAACTGTATTTCCTATAATATTTTTCTTCTGGAGAAATTTTAAAGGAGGTTATTAATATTGACCTTAAAAATGTTTAATTATTAACAATTAACTTTTATTGCAGGCAAACTAAAAGAAATAAGGCTCTCTCCATCAAGGAAAAAAATATTATTGGAAATACTGTGAAAATTTCAGTGCTTAAACAAAAATAACTAAATAGACTTAATGCATATAGAAGATAGGATTATTGTTTTATTTGCGTGTTGTATTCAGTTTTTTCCTTGCTCAGGTGTCATATTTGTATCTTTTTCCTTTTGCGTAATAATTTTGTTTTTAGTTACAAAATATAAAAATATTATATAAAAATATTATATAATAATTATTAAAAATATTATAAAGAAAATAGAATTTTTTTTTTCATGTCAAAATTTTAATTTATTACTTTGTTTTAAGTTTAAAAAATAAGTATATCAGCACTGTGGTGTTCATTGCGACCCAACTTCGATTCCCAGCTTGAGGTCTTTTGCCGACTCTTCCCTTCTGGGTCCTATCATACACCCGGCACAATAGGACGCAGGATGTGTATTTTCACATTTTCCACCACGTTGTTTAAATAGCAAATCCATTTGCGTCACTTTGTGAACTCATGTGTGTGCTGGTCTATAAAGGAGGTGTGTTAAGGCGCATTGTTGGTGCGTTGCTATTTTGAGGAACTGAAATAAACCACGCCATTGACCTAAAAGCTGCTCTAAAGTCCAGCGCAGAGTGTGTTAGTTATGTGCCTGTGCAGGTCCAAACACTTACACATTGCTTAATACACACAGGATGATCAGCAACACACAAATATCTTTACAGATAAAAACAATTAAAGGATTAAAATATTACAGAAATTATTATTTTCTACATAAATATAAACACCACTGCCTTTAGGCCTTCTTCACCCTGGGGGGCTTTTTCAGTTTATTCACGACAGTCTGCATCTGTATAATGTTATTATTATTATCAGTATTATTTATTATATGCAGATTTATATTTGTTTTAATAAAAACAAGTTTAGATTGTCCTCCTGTGTGGTTTTGGAGATGTCTGCATCACCATATGGGGCATAGGAACAGGGCGTGTGTTTGGATATAACTCAGTGTTTTGACCACACGTCATTATTATTGTTCATTTATTCCTTTGCTGGAAATTAGAACTGAATATAATAGTAGTTTTGAAACAAATCTTTGTGCTTAACAAAGGAAATTAAATATGTCAGTTAATGGATGTGTTCAGTGGAGTGCGTTTCCACCGTTTCCTTACTCCACCAAAGTAAAGGAGTAAAGTAAAGAGTAAAAGTAAAGAGAAAGTAAAGAGACTGAATGGAGGAGGCTCGTTCTTTATCCTTGCGCTGCAGATGCTCTGTTTAACTGTTTTCTCGCAAGTGAAGCGTTCAGTTTTTACTCTTACAAAGTCCACCATGTAAATAACAAATGCACCATGGCTTGAAGCAACTGATTCTTAAAGGGAATGGGAGATGAGACTCTGATTGGTTTAATACAGGTTATGCTCAAAACACTCAGAACTCATTAAGAGAATAAGCTCGACCCTGTTAGACCATGCGCCACAGCGCAGAGCGTATTTATCCATCCTTAAAATAGCAAAAGTAGATTCGGACACGGCCTTAATGCTTTTGTGCTTTGCGCTTTAGACTTTCCACCTAGATCCTTAAAATAGAGCCCTCTCTCTGCTCCCAATACTTTCCGTTCTGTAACCTCCACTGTCCTTTCCAATTAACAGTGAAAAACCCCTTATTAAAATAATGTCAATATTTAACTGTTGTAAATAATTCTTAATGTAATTTAGCTCAAGAAAATGTGTCTTGCTTTAA
>NC_079452.1:26364328-26381828 GCF_903798145.1 Danio aesculapii | reverse complement strand
CCCGAGGGAGGAAGATTTCACATGCATCAGGCGCCTGAATTAAATAGACCAATGTTCCCTAAAAAGACTGAAGTACATCTCTTTCTGATGTGCGTCTCGGGCAAAAAAAAAAAAAATTCATTGATCTTGGAATGTCCCTTGGCAATTATAAAATATTAAATCCAAGTCACACTTTTTGGCTCAGCTTAATTCCTCCTCTCTCCATCTCTCTCTCTCTCTCTTTCTCCCGCTGTTCATTGCTTCCTCCATTTGATCAATTTGAAAAAGTTTGCAATGTTTTCTAATGGAAAGAATCCCAGTAGTGCTGCATACATTTGCTGGCGTGCTCTAATTCTCCATCATTTTCTGGCGGCAGATGTCACAAAACGTTTGCTAAATGTTTCCGTCAACATCACGGACGCCGGAGACATCCGTGGCTAATTGGCCGAATAATTAAATTGAAGCGTGATCTTAATAAATATATTCAGCCGGCTGTTTGACAGGCCACACAGTTCATTAGAGGAGTGTGTGTGTGTGTGTGTGTGTGTGTGTGTGTGTGTGTGTGTGTGTGTGTGTGTGTGTGTGTGTGTGTGTGTGTGTGCGTGTGTGTGTGTGTGTTTGTGATTCGGGTAATTAAGATTTAGGATCGATCATTGAATGCATAATGCAGGAGTCAGTAAAGCGTGTGCAGGGACTCAAATCCACCGTTTACTTCTCCACCGGCTCGACATTTTTATTTCTAAAACCTCACTCAGATTTCACTCATGTTTTTGGTTTTGGCTTAGCAACACGTCATTTTGGATTGTGATGTTGTTTTGTAAATACATTTATGATGGAATTGCTAGTATGCATGCTCACAAGGAAATCTGATATATAATGGAAATATATGCAAATTACATATATAGTTTATTTTTGGATTTCACATATATAAAATAAATGTTACATACACTCACCGGCCACTTTATTAGGTACACCTTACTAGTACCGGGTTGGACCCCCTTTTGCCTTCAGAACTGCCTTCGTGGCACAGATTTAACAAGCTACTGGAAATATTCCTCAGAGATTTTGCTCCATATTAACATGAAAGCATCACACAGTTGCTGCAGATTTGTCGGCTGCACATCCATGATGCCAATCACCCGTTCCAACACATCCCAAAGGTGCTCTATTGGATTGAGTCTGTTGACTGTGGAGGCCATTTGAGTACAGGGAACTCATTGTCATGTTCAGTCTGAGATGATTCGTGCTTTATGACATGGTGTGTTGTCCTGCTGGAAGTAGCCATCAGAAGATGGGGACACTGTGGTCATAAAGGGATGGACATGGTCTGCAACAATACTCAGGTAGGCTGTGGCGTTGACACGATGCTCAATTGATACTGATGAGTCCAAAATGTGCCCAGAAAATATCCCCCACACCATTACACCACCACCACCAGCCTGAACCGTTGATACAAGGCAGGATGGATCCATGCTTTCATGTTGTTGATGTCAAATTCTGAGCCGAGCATCCGAATGTGGCAGCAGAAATGGAGACTCATCAGACCAGGCAACGTTTCTCCAATCTTCTATTGTCCAGTTTTGGTGAGCCTGTGTGAATTGTAGCCTCAGTTTCCTGTTCTTAGCTGACAGGAGCGGCACCCGGTGTGGTCTTCTGCTGCTGTAGCCCATCCGCCTCAAGGTTGGACGTGTTGTGTGTTCAGAGATGCTCTTCTGCAGACCTCGGTTGTAACGAGTGCTTATTTGAGTTACGACTCAAAGCAAGAAGGTCACTGGTTTAAGCCCCAGCTGGGTCAGTTGGCATTTCTCTGTGCAGTTTGCATGTTCTCCCCGTGTTAACGTAGGTTTCCTCCGGGTGCTCCTCTTTTCCTCATAGTCCAAACACATGCGCTATAGGTGAATTGGGTAAACTAAATTGTGCGTAGTGTCTGTGTGTGAATGAGTGTGTATGAGTGTATCCCAGTAATGGAAGGACATCTGCTGCATAAAACAGTATGCTGGATAAGTTGGCGGTTCCTTCTGCTGTGGTGACCCATGATTAATAAAAGAACTAAGCTGAAAAGAAAATGAATGAATGAATGGGTGTTTCCCAGTACTGGGTTGCAGCTGGAAGGGCATCTACTGCATAAAACGTATGCTGGATAAGTTGGCGGTTCCCTCTGCTGTGGTGACCCTTGATTAATAAAGGGACTAAGCCAAAAAGAAAATGAATGAATGAATGAAATCCAAATTAAAAACTTTCCATCTCATGTCATTTGCATATATGTCCAGATATCAGATTGTTATGAGCATGCAGCAGCAATAATAATAAAATAAAAATGATATATAAATACATGTTGTAAGTGGACATTTTTGCATTATTTTGAAATATATGGGTTGCCACAGTGGAATGAACTGCCTATATGACATTTTTATATGCGTAAAATGCAAATATGAACTTTAATGTAGTGTATGGTAATTGCATATACAGTATTTCCATATGTACAATTTCTATATGGGTGTGAGCGTGGTAAACGTGTGCGTCTGCTGTTGTAAATATACATACAGTATGGAGAAACTCTGATAAGCATGCTTGTTTTTGCTTCTTTATAAATGAGTGTGTGTGTGTGTGTGTGCGTGCGCGCACATGGTGATTATAAAGCAGCATTCAGTGGCTCTTATTTTCTGCAGTGGCTGGCGCTCGACTTCTGCATTCTACATCTGTCATATTGCTGTCTGATGAATCCAGACATGTATTTTTTAACAATCCATAAATTATGTATCGCGAGCCGTAATGAACACAGTTGAGTGATGCTCTCTGTGATCTCGCTCTGATATTTCCCTCACTGTGGTCTCCAGCGTCAGACAGTTCCTTACGTCTTCAGGTCGCTGTCATGGAAACACTGAATCCTGCCTGATTATTATATTCATATAATGTTCGTTGTTGTTGTGTACACTACCTGACAAAAGTCTTGTCGCCTATCCAAGTTTTAGGAACAGCAAATAATAACTTGACTTCTAGTTGATCATTTGGTATCAGAAGTGGTTCATATGAAAGGCAAAGGGATCTAGATTACGCTTATTTTTTCTAAAATTAAATAGGTCATGTCTTGATTTTGAATGATTTCATTAGGACAGTAAGGTCTGACTTTGCTTAGACAAAAGTCTCATCACTGAACAGAAATAATGTCCAGTCTAGAATATGTGGTCATGCTGCAGTGGAAACAGAATGAATATTGTGTCTGACTCCATCATGAGCTTGGAGGACTGCATCCATACATCTCTGCAATGACTCAAATCACTGATTAATAAAGTCATCTGGAATGGCAAAGAAAGCCTTCTTGCAGGACTCCCGGAGTTAATCAAGATTCTTTGGATTCATCTTCAACGCCTCCTCCTTCATCTTACCCCAGACATGCTCAATAATGTTCATATCTGGTGACTGGGCTGGCCAATCCTGGAACACCTTGACCTTCTTTGCTTTCAGGACCTTTGATGTGGAGGCTGAAGTATGAGGAGCGCTATCCTGCTGGATGATGTTGCCATCCACTCTGCAGATCTCTCACACGCCCCCATACTGAATGTAACCCCAAACCATGATTTCACCTTCACCAAACTTGACTGATTTATGTGAGAATCTTGGCTCCATGTGGGTTCCAGTAGTTCTTCTGCAGTATTTGATGCTTGGGATGCAGATCAACAGATGATTCATAAATCCACCTTCTGACACTTTTACAAATGATCAACTAGAAGTCAAGTTATTATTTGTTGCTCTTACAACGAGTCTCCACGACAAGACTTTTGTCAGGTAGTATGTATATATATATATATAAGGGGTGTCAAAAGTAATTGTTTCTTAGGTGCACCGCGATGCAGATGGGGACAAATCGATATTGCTTCAGTATTAGATCATAACCGGTTATTATGTACTAACTTCATTTACCTCATATGCGCCATGTCACGGGAGAATAATATGGCGAAGGAGGCGATTAAATAAAATGCTCCTACTACTTAAAAAGCAGATAATTGCCTCTCTCTCACTTTGGACATTTGACCTGCTGGCGTGTTATTGAGGTAACTTTTCCCTCCCCTCGGCTGTTAAAGCGATACTTTTATTACTTGTATTATGCGCATATAGACTGCAACCGCGGCTGTTCTTCCCGCGTCACTCATCGGTGAACAGCGCTTTCATTTCTAAAGCCAATCGCAGCCCTTTCTGTTAAGCGGGTGAAGACAATGACCAAACATAGGCGTGTAAGAACTCACTTGTCAGCGCTCAAAAAGCAAGCGGGATACATTGTTTTTTTTGCTATAAATGCTCATGTTGTTTTGTGCATGTATTGGAGTTTTGTCTAAAACATTCAGAAATAATTTTCTTTGAGCAGATCAAATTAAAGGTACAGTTCATATATCTGACTGCTTGTATTAAAGGACAAAATTGTATTACAAATAATATATTTATAAATTTTAATCAAAAAAAAGTTTTTGTGTTGTAAAGAAAAGATCTAATTATGTATGGAAATGTCAATGCACCATGAACTGAATCGATGGCATGATAATCGTAACCGAATCGAGCCGTGAGACCAGTGTAGATTCACACCCCTAATATATATATATATATATATATATGAAACACCAACTGGCTCAGCTGGGACTCAAACCAGCAACCTTCTTGTTGTGTGGCGACAATGCTAACCACTGAGCCACCGTGCTGTCCTTCACAAAACCACTGTCTCTTAAATAACACTTAAAATGTGTCCTGTTTCTGTGTATTTCAACTTTGACATGTAAAACACAATGTAAAAGAAATGTTTTGGCTAATAATGAACAAACACACCTCAGGTCACCTGACCTCATAACCCTGCATGACACTGACTGAACGCACATTAACAATCACTCTTGAAAGACTTCATATGTCTAAATATAGAGCTTTTATATCTTTGCATTAATTCATTCTGTGCCTTTAAGTTGTGCTTTGCAATATGGCAGAGTTCCACCGCGTCTCCACCAGCCGGAAACGACATTCACAATGAAATATCTGGAGCATAAATAAACTGTTTGGTAACAATATCATGCATCCCCTGTAAATACTCCACACGGCATCATACGCATATGCTCATAATTACATGCCTCTGATTGTGTATGAACACACCTAGATGATTGACGGGTCTCTTGCGGGTGGTCCGGGCACCAAAGGTTTCTGTGTATCCGACCTGATTCATTGCTGTTCTCTCTGGGCACGCGGTCATGTTTTATTCCTGCTCTTTGTGTTTCATTGCAGCTCAATCTGTCTAAACTCTGCTTTTCTTTGTGTGTGTGTGTGTGTGTGTGTGTGTGTGTGTGTTCCTAGTTCTTCAGTGTGTGCGTGTTTGTGTTATGAAGCTGTTTGGATATCAGATGATGCTGTAGGTGTTTTCCCACAATGCCGATGGGCTTCCCCCGCCTCAGGTACAGGAAGATTTCAGCTCTTCCTCTGCAAACCTGTGCAATTATCACTGCAAGAGTGTAGATTTAAAGCAAGTCAATATGGAGATAAGCTTTGCACATACATACAAAGGAAGTGTGATTGTGTGTGTAAAGTGATGCAGGTACGAGGCGTCGCCGCCGGCCTTCCTGAAGGAAACTGATGATGAAACGGGCTTCGTTTTCAGCTTGTGGAGCATTGTTGCTTAAGACAGTTAAGATACTCTAAAATGACATTATAAATGTCCTTGCTGACACTTTTGATCAGTTTATTCATTGATTTTCTTTTCGGCTTAGCCCCTTTATTAATCAGGGGTCACCACAGTAGAATGAAACGTCAAATTATCCAGCATATGTTTTACACAGCGGATGCCCTTCCAGCTGCAACCCGACATTGGGAAACACCCATACACTCTTGCATTCACACACATGCCATGCCCGTAGCCAGGGGGGGGGTTTGGGTGGTGGGAACGAACCACCCCCCACAGCCAAAAGGTCCAGAATTTGTCCTTTTATTTATTTTTTGTAATTTAATATTATATAATATATGTATCATATAATTAATATAATATATTTATATTCAATATATATTGTAATAAAGTGTCATTTGAAATAACTCTGGCCAGTAATTCGAATTCCATGGAGCCTCAAAGATACACTAATGTGACACGAGTCATGTGACGTAACTCACTGAGTGGTAACGTTTGAATTTTTGATGTGACATCCATACTGAGTAACGCTATGGGTCGAAAAGAGCAAGAGAGGCAGAAAAGGCAGGCAGCGGCGTCATTATCTCAAAATATTGAACATATGTTCAAAAAGACTGCCAAACAGGGTAAGGCTAAAGTTACTTACTTCCCAACAGATGAAAATCTGCCCCCATCCATGAGGTTCTAAGTTAACTGGCCGTATTAGCCGGGACTTCCTGTATATTTATTGACTTGTCCAGTCCTTGACCTCCCTTTCCCTATTTTTGCCATTATATTTTTAAAAATAACTGTCCAACGAAGGATTTAAAGGCAAGCGGACTCCTCAGCCGTCAGAATAAAACGAACAAAGTGACCAAACAGCCGTGACAGGATTAGCGCCTTTTGCTGTGAAAAGGCGCTAATCCTGTCACGGCTGTTTGGTCACTTCGTTCGTTTTATTCTGATCAGATATCCGATCGCTCAAACCACTTCAGAAGGTGATCTGGGATGCATTCCAGATGAAACTGGACAGGTCTAATAATTTTTTAGTCAAGATTAATATAAACAAAATAAATGATGACCTGGAGAAAATCTGACCTGCGCCTGAAGCGCCTGTAGGTGAGCTTTTACAGCCACAATTCTATTATAAACATGTTCACTATAAGCGTAAAGCTTGTGTTCTAACTTTACAGGCCTGTAGCCAGGGGGGGTTCGGGTGGTTCAGAAGACCCACCCCTCACTGACAAAAGTCCAGAATTTGTCCCATACATGAGCTCATTTGTCCTATTTTGACTGCTCTGCCATCATAAATAATGAAAATAATCCATCGATAAAGGCTTTAGGACCAAACGGAATCCTCTGTCGGCTGTTGCTTCGGTGGGACTGTAATCTTATGTAGGAGAAGTCTTCTTTCACTACTGTATTGTTTTTAAATTGTGAAAACATTTTACAGGTAATTTTTATTCTAAATCTTGGACCTTATTTCTGAAATCAAAATGAGCAATAAAAAGGTGTGAAGCACCAAATGTGGACCATATTAAATTAATTAGAATATATTTTGGCTGTTGTTGATATCCAGGAATTTTCTAATGTACTTTTCTTTTTTTTACCAAAGAGGCTAGAAAAATTGCGAAGAATTAATTATTATTATTATTATTATTATTATTATTATTATTATTATTATTATTATTATGTTTTAATTATTATTTTTTGTTGAAATGGCCAAATTGTGACTGAGGACAGTTGTATGTGCTGGCCAGTTTGTTTTTTGTCTAATAAATGATAGTAGGTTACAGTTTTTTTTACTTTAAAACTTAAAACATTGGGATTACTGATATCCATAAATGTTCATATTAGTGCCGTCAAAAACCATAATTACATCTAAAATAAAAGTTCATATTTCCAAAATATGTTTGTGCATATTGTTGTGCATAGTGTATATTGTTGTGTATGTAAATATATGCATGACTGTATTGTATAAAATATGTTTATATGTATATCTGTCGCCTCACAGCAACAAGGTTGCTGGTTTGAGTCCCGCTGGGTCAGTTGGCATTTCTATGTGGAGTTTGCATGTTCTCCCCGTGTTGGTGTGGGTTTGCTCTGGGTGCTCCGGTTTCCCCCACAGTCCGAACACATGTGCTATAGTGGAATGGGATGAACTAATTGTATGAGTATGTGTGTGAATGAGTGTTTCCCAGTATTGGATTGCAGCTGGAAAGTCGTCTGCTGTGTAAAACATATGTTAGAATAGTTGGTGGTTCATTCCTCTGAGGTGACCTCTGATAAACAAGGGACTAAGCCAGAGGAAAATGAATAAATGAAAGAATGCAAATTTTATTTATTTATTTATTTATTTATTTATTTATTTATTTATTTATATTATATTATATTATATTATATTATATTATATTATATTATATTATATTATATTATATTATATTATATTATATTATTTATTTATTTATTTATTTGTTTATATTATTTATTTATATTATTTATTTATTTATTTATTTATATTATATTATATTATATTATATTATATTATATTATATTTATGTATTTATTTATTTTATATTATTTATTTATTTATATTATATTATATTATATTATATTATTTATTTATTTATATTATTTTATATATTTCTGTATTTTATGTACAGTATGTGTGCATAATTTGACATATATATACATAAATGCACACAATACACATGTATATATTATATTATATAGAAATTTTATCTTGGATGTATCACGATTAATCGTTTGACAGCACTAGTTCATAAATAAAATGATTGCTGATTGCTAAATTTCAATGGTTAAAAGAAAAACTATATGTAAACAGCCATTTTTGCTATATTTTGAAATATATATATTTCAAAAATGTAATTCAATGTGAGTTTGTATGTCATGTAATTTGCATATATTGCCACAAATCATGTTTCCACATGGGACCCCTGATTGCAATGCCTGTCCTCATTTTGAGTCATCTGAAAGTGGCTCAAGAGTGTTTTCTGGGTCGCGTTTCTATTAAACATGAGCGTTCTCAGAACTTTGAGAAGTTGAAGACCTGAAGAATCCAGACTTGCGTCTCAGTAGATGCACAAACATGGAGGGCAAACGCTTTGGCTCTTCTGAAGCTTCATAAATGGTTCACCGGCTCTCCGCGGAGCGTCTGCATATACTTTATTCATCTGGAGTGAGACGTCTTGTGTCTTCTCCGAGCATTAGGAGACACGTTTGACACGCTTTGGTCTTGATGTTGGGTCGCCACATCAGCGATAAGAAAGAAAGTTTTGATTTGCCTCTGCATTTAAAAATAACTCCTCGGTGCTTCGCTTTTTCCATAACGACCCCATTAGAGCTTGTTTTCCCTCCATCAGGTCACCCTTTGCGCCTTCTCAGAGGTTTTTAGGTTAAAATGCTTCTCTGTTGTAGTCGAGTTTCACAAAAGACATCAAAAAGTGTTTGGAAGTGGCGTTTTGGGAACCTCCTGCGACGCACGGCTCTTTTAACTCGCCACAAAAAGCTCTCGTTGTTATCTTTAGCTCCACCTTCGATTTTCAAACTCCAGATTAAATTTTAAAACAGCCGACTCCCCACAACGACGGCGTTTAAAATGTGAGGACGCCACTAAACCAACACGTCCTCATTAGCAGGATCTTCTGAGGGCCAGAGCGTTTAGACTTGATACTCATTACCCCGACTTCTCATTCGAAGTCTAATTGGGTTCGTTTTACATGGGAAACGCTTTGAATTTTTAATGCGCCACTTTTTAAAGTTGCCAAAGATGCGATGAGCCGAAGCCTCGTTATAATGTGAGTTTTTCAGCGTTGAGTCACAGGAGATCGGGGTCATGTGTTTGGGTCGTGTTCCTCTGTTTATCTTCACGCAACTTCTGCATAAAATAATTTGTTTCTAGACAACAGCTCTGTTTAGAGGAATAAATAGTCATCGTGCATCGCATTACTCAGTCTCAGCCTTTTCTGATCTCAGCCTTTTCTGAAAAAAAAAAAAAAAACACGAGCTACAGTACAAGTTAATTATAGTTCCTGCTCGATTTCATCGTGTTCCCCCTCAAAACGTGCGTTTTCCAGAAAGAAAAAAAAGCTAATGACTGCTAATTAGGCCTTTTGTTCAGCGTCTTGCTAGTTTTGTTGCTCTCAGGCTCTGAAAGCAAGTTTGCGAGCAGGAAAAAAGCAGAAGAAATAAAGTTTGAAGTGCGTTTGTTTGGCAGGCATGTTTGCGGGCGCTGACCCCTTCAGAGATACACACGCTTGGGGGAAACGCTTTCATCTCCAGCCGTAACCTGTGGACGCAACAAACTCAAGGCGATCGCAGCTTTGTCTACTAATTAGAAAATTCCTGACCTCCAGCGAGATGCTTTAATTATGTGTTGTGTCAACGGTTTAAGGAGAGCGCGTGTTTCTCTCTCTCTCTGTCTTCGTCTCTCCTGCGTGACCTCGTGGCCGTTCTTTAGCGCATGTTTGTTTTCACATGCTTAAGTAGCCAAATATCAGTGTGTGTGTGTCTGTGAGTGAGTCAGTGGAGTGTGAGGCAAGTCATTGTATATTGCTTAAGGGGGCTAATAATATTGACCTTAAAATGCTTCTAAAAAAATACAAAACTGCTTTTTTCTAGCCGAAATAAAACAAATAAGACTTTCTCCAGAAGAAAAAATATTATAGGAAATACTGAGAGAGTTTCCTTGCTCCATTAGATATCACTTGAGAAATATTTGAACATATATATGTCTCTCTTTTTCTCTCTTCGTCTCTCCTGCGTGACCTCATAGCCGTTTTTAATGCATTTTTGTTTTTATATGCTTAAGTAGACAAACATCAGTGTGTGTGTGTGTGTGAGAGAGAGTGTGTGGTGTGAGGCAAGTCATTGTATAGCAGGGCTAATAATTTTGACCTTAAAATGGTTTTAAAAAAATGAAAATCTGCTTTTATTCTAGCTGAAATAAAGCAAATAAGACTTTCCCCAGCAGAAAAAATATTATCAGAAATACTGTGAAGATTTCCTTGCTACGTTAGATATCACTTGAGAAATATTTGAAAAGGAAATAAAAGAATGTTTCTCTCTCTTCATTTCTCCTGCGTGATCTCGTGGCCTTTCTTTAGCGCATGTTTGTTTTTACATGCTTAAGTAGCCAAACGTCAGTGTGTGTGTGCGTGTGTGTGTGTGTGTGTGTGCCCAGCAGGCACAGGACGTCAACATGACATCAGATTGACATTGTATGTCGTGGGACTTCGCATTTTGTTTGAAAATAAAAATCAGGTTAACGTCAGAACCCAACGTCAGGCTGACACCAATGTCTAACGTCAGACAGACGTTGCATTTTGGTTACTTTCCAACGTAACCTAAAAACAACAAAATGTCAACGTCTAATGATGTTACAACTTGAGAGTGTGTGGACGTTATCAATATGACGTCTATCAGATTTTGGTTGCCATACCTGACGAATAAATGTCAGTATTTGACATCAATATGACGTTGGTTTAAGATGTTGGCTCGACATTGGATTTTGGTCACTTTCCAACACAACCTAAAATCAACAAATATCAGCGTAATTTCACGTTGTTATGGGACTAAAGGGTTCCTTAGACGCTGGCAACCTAAATCTAACCTATTATTAACGTCTTATGATATTGTGTGTCAGTGTGGTGTGAGGCAAGTCAATGTGTAACACTTTTTAAATAATGAAAAACTACTTTCATTCTAGCCAAAATAAAACAAATCAGACTTTCTCCAGCAGAAAAAATATTATGGGAAATACTGTGAAGATTTCCTTGCTCCATTAGATATCACTTGAGAAATATTTGAAAAGGAAATAAAAGAATGTTTCTCTCTCTTCATTTCTCCTGCGTGATCTCGTGGCCTTTCTTTAGCGCATGTTTGTTTTTACATGCTTAAGTAGCCAAACGTCAGTGTGTGTGTGTGTGTGTGTGTGTGTGTGTGCCCAGCAGGCACAGGACGTCAACATGACATTGTACCCCAATGTCGTGCGATGTTGCATTTTGTTTGAAAATGAAAATCGGGTCGACGTCAAAACCCAACGTCAGGCCAACATCAGTTTAGTTTCCAATGCAACCTAAAAACAACAAAATATCAACATCTGATGATGTTACAGCTTGACGTTGTGTGGACGTTACCACTATGACGTCTGTCAGATGTTGGGTTTTGGTTACCATACCTGACGAATAAATATCAGTATTTGACGTCAGTATAATGCTGGTGTAAGATGTTGGCTCGACATTTGATTTTGGTCGCTTTCTAACACAATCTTAAATCAACCAAATATCAACGTCATTACTGGACATCAAAATAACGTTGTCCTTAGATGCTGGTGACCTAAATCTATTCTATTAATAATCTTTAAAAAAGTCCTTGCTCTGTTAGATATCACTTGAGAAATATTCCTCTGTCTTCGTCTCTTCTGCGTGACCTTGTGTCCGTTCTGTTCTTTAGCGCATGTTTGCTTTCATATGTTTAAGTAGCCAAACATCAGTGTGTGTGTGTGTGTGTGTGTGTGTCCTCAGCAGGCGTAGGACATCAACATGACGTCAGATTGGCATTGTATGTCGTGGGACTTAGCATTTTGTTTGAAAATAAAAATCAGGTTGACGTCAGAACCCAACGTCAGGCTGACACCAATAACGTCAGACAGACGTTGCATTTTGGTTACTTTCCAACGTAACCTAAAAACAACAAAATGTCAACGTCTAATGATGTTACAACTTGACGATGTGTGGACGTTATCAATATGACGTCTATCCTAAAATCAACAAAATATCAGCGTCGTGACACGTCGTTATTGGACATCAAAATAGCACTGTCCTTAGACGCTGTCAACCTAAATCTAACCTAATATTAACGTCTTATGACATTGTGTGTCTTCCTGGGTGTGATTCGATAGTATAGTTGAGTTTCAGAGTGGTGTGAGGCAAGTCAATGTGTAACACTTTTTAAATAATAAAAAACTGCTTTTATTCTAGCCAAAATAAAGCAAATCAGATTTTCTCCAGAAGAAAAAATATTATCAGAAATACTGTGAAAATTTCCTGAATCTGTTCAACATCATTTGGGAAATATTTGAAAATATTTATGTCTCTCTTTCTCTTCGCCTCTCCTGCATGATCTGAAGGCTGTTTTGTAGCGCATGTTTGTTTTCACATGCTTAAGTAGCCAAACATCATGCATCAGTGTGTGTGTGTGTGTGTGTGTGTGTGTGATGTGACAGTATAGTTGTGTGTGTGTGTGTGAGTCAGTGCGGTGTGAGGCCAGTCATTGTATAATGCTTAAGGGGGCTAATAATATTGACCTTAAAATGGTTTTACATAATGAAAAACTGCTTTCATTCTAGCCGAAATAAAACAAATAAGACTTTCTCCAGAGGAAAAAATATTATAGGAAATACTGTGAAAATTTCCTTGCTCCATTCGATATCGCTTGAGAAATATTAATGTCTCTCTTTCTTTAGTGCTTGTTTGTTTTCACATGCTTAAGGAGCCAAACATCATGCATCAGTGTGTGTGTGTGTGTGTGTGTGTGATGCGACAGTGTAGTTGTGTATGTGTGTGTGTGAGGCAGGAAAGGGTTAAGAGCGAGTGTGAGGCGATGCTGAGAGCGCGCCTGCTGCAGAACATAGCCGTGTTCGTGCGAAGGCAAGTCATTTCCCGAAACACTGCAGACACTTGGCCTCGGGCGCTCTCAAACCTTTGGAGACCAAAATGGCTTGCAGGAGTTAGAAGTAATAAGGTGTTTTTTTTCTCCCTCTCTCTTTTTTTTCGCCTTCTTTCTCCTTGACTGAAATCCTGCAGTTGCTATGCATCGCCATGGCCATGTTTTTTCCCTGTGTTTTATGTCGGGCATTAAGATGCTTTACCAGCCCGCCATTCTTTGAGATTTGTTGCTGTTTAGTCGCGACGGCGGATTGCAGTTGTTTGTTTTGAGTGTAATTCTGACATTTTTCATCAAGCTCAGACTTTCTCTCTCTCTCCTGTGTTTCTCCTTCCAGTATTTACACGACACTAAATGTAATACAGCCACAGAAAAGAGGAGATTTACTCTGTAATATTAGAGCTCTTTATGTCTGACATCAGGGTAATACCAGTAGTTTCATGTTTAAGCACTTTTCACCTCTGTTAGGCCATTTTAAAGGCTGCTGCTGCTGTGTATATACTGTATATACAGTTAAAGTCAGAATTATTAGCCCCCCTGTTTATTTTTTCCCCAATTTCTGTTTAACGGAGAGCAGATTTTTTCAATTCAATTCACCTTTATTTGTATAGCGCTTTTACAATGTAGATTGTGTCAAAGCAGCTTCACATAGAAGATCATAGTAAATAGGAGCAGTGTAGTTCAGTTTGTAGTGTTTAAGTTCAGTTCAGTTCAGCTCAGTTCAGTGTGGTTTAATAATCACTACTGAGAGTGCAAATACTGAAGAGCAAATCCAACGATGCGCAGCTCTACAGATCCCAAACCATGCAAGCCAGTGGCGACAGCGGAGAGGGAAAAAAAACTTCACTAATGGCGGAAGTGAAGAAAAAAAAAACCTTGAGAGAAACCAGGCTCAGTTGGGCACGATCATTTTAATTTCTCCGCTGGCCAAACGTCTTGTGCAGAGCTGCAGTCTCAGTGGCGGAGGCTGGAAGCTGGCCTCAGTGAAGACTCGTCTGTCTCTGGAGCGTCACAGGAATCAGTCTCATGTTCTCCACTACTCCATGACCATCACAGTAGCTGCTCAGGATACGGCCTGGTCCAGGATATGGAAACCTTGGGATCATCTCGTCGTTGGTTTCGTCGTTGGTGAAGATTTCTTCAACGCATTTCTAATCATAATAGTGTTAATAACTCATCTCTAATAACTGATTTATTTTATCTTTGTCATGATGACAGTAAATAATATTAGACTAGATATTCTTCAAGACACTTCTTTACAGCTTAAAGTGACGTTTAAAGGCTTATTGTGGTTTATTTATAAACTAATTTCGAGAGGATCACGTGCTTATGATCAACACGGCTGGCTCCTCAGCTCAGTAATCTGTCCCATTAGATTATTATGGAAGCATTATAAATAACCAGAGTTTCTCACTCCAGTTATCTTCGTCTTGAACCTTCCCCCGCTTCCCCCCCTACTTCCTCCCCCTTTTCCGATTTACACGGTGGCCCAGTGGCTAGCACTGTTGCCTCACAGCAAGAACATCGCTGGTCTAACCTCTTATTAAGCTGGTCGGTGTTTCTTTGCGGAGTTTACATGTTCTCCCCATGTTTTCGTGGGTTTCCCCCGGGTTCCCTTGTTTCCTCCCACCGTCCAAAAACAAACCATAGCCAATCGACTAAACCAAATTATCACCTAAAACAACTTTAGTTCACACTTCTTACACGGCGACAAGCAGGGGAGTTCTCGAGACCTACCTGAGCTCGAACTCCCCTCTCGCCCTTCTAACGGGAGGGAGCCCTGGGCTCGAGGATATTACGAGCTCAGGGTTCTCTCCCGGGACAGCGTGCCAAATACGCTTTATTGATTATCAGCTAAGTGTGAGCTCTTGAAACTAGGTTTATTAGGTTAACTAGGCAGGTTAGGGTAATTAGGCAAGTTATTGTATAACGATGGTTTGTTCTGTAGACTATTGAAAACAAATATAGCTTAAAGGGGCTAATAATATTGACCTTAAAATGAGTTTTAAAAAATTTAAAACTGCTTTTATTCTAGCCGAAATAAAACAAATAAGACTTTCTCCAGAAGAAAAAATATTATCAGACATACTGTGAAAATTTCCTTGCTCTGTTAAACATCATTTAGGAAATATGTAAAAATTCAAAGGGGGGCTAATAATTCTGACTCTTTCTCTTTCTTAACGTGAGCTGTGTGCACATTATGCATTTCCTTTAATAAAGTGTATTATATTTATAAATATGGGTGGCATGGTGGCTCAGTGGTTAGACTCACATCAAGAAAGTCGCTGGTTCGAGTCTTGTAATATATATATATATATAATATTATTATTATTATTATTATTATTATTATTATTATTACTACATTTACACTTGGCTGGGTCAGTTGGCATTTCTGAGTTTGCATGTTCCCCACTGTGTTGGCGTAGGTTTCCACCGGTTTCCCCCACAGTTCAAACACATGCGCTATAGGGGAAATGGATTCACTAAATTGGCTGTTGTGTGTGTGTGTGTGTGTGTGTGTGTGTGTGTGTGTGTGTGTGTGTATGTGTGTGTGAGTGTGAGTGTGAGTGTGAGTGTGTGTGTTGCGGCTGGAAGGGCATCCGCTGTGTAAAACATATGCTGGATAAGTTGACGGTTCATTCTGCTGTGGTTCATAACACCACGGTACTTTTTCCTTAGCAGGCCAAAGACTCTTTAAGACCAGGACCATTAAGAAACAAATAAGTAGGTTTATTAATAGCAATACATGTACCTTAAAATATTTTTAGTTGACATATTTTACACTTTTATTATTGCATTAATACAAATATAGATTATTTTGTTGTTAATTTCCATTTTAAAAATGTAATATCTCAATAAAATATTTTTGTCAGTTTTTAAGTTTACATATATTTTACATTTTTATTATTGTATTTATTCGTATTTTAATATTACATGTATTATTAATTTAAAAAACTGCTTTTATTCTAGCCAAAACTAATTTTAGCTCTGTTAAACAATATTTGGGAAGTATTTAAAAAAGAATTTAAAATTCAAAGGGGGCTAATAATTCTGACTTCAACTGTATATATATAAATACACACACGACCGGTCAAAAGTTTGACGTCAGTTTTTTTTTTTAAGAAAATAATTATGTTCGTCAAGGCAAAATGTAAAAAAAAATGTTAAATTGTTAAACATTTAATACATTTTAAATTAATTGCTTTCTTATTGTATGTAGTTTCAAATCTAATTATTACTCCAGTCATTGTTGCTTTTGTTACTATTTTCATTAATGATAATAATATTAATAATTAATAATTATTAATATCTTTTCAGCTTAGTCCTTTTATTAATCGGGGTAACCACACCAGATTTCTGAAGGATCATTTGACTCTAAAGACTGGATATATATATATATATATATATATATATATATATATATATATATATATATATATATATATATATATATATATATATATATATATATATATATATATATATATATATATATATATATATATATATAATTATTATTATTATTATTATTATTATTATTACTACATTTACAGTACCATTTCAAGAAAATAAATACAAAAAAAAAAAAAATAATTCATAAAATATTGGGAAAAAACACTTTTTCCCCTCTATATTTGAAAATGTATTACTTTTATTAAAAAAGTTATTAAAAGTTATTCACAAAACTACAAAAAAACATTTGAAACCATTTTTTCTCGATGAAAAAATTCTTTAAATTATTTCTTCTGGCCTGAGATGAACTCTCTACACAGTCTGTGATCACTTTACAAATTAAACACAAGCTGCTATCAGCATGTTAGTCATTTATAGCTCTCAAATAGGTTTAAAATGTTAAACCACTAAATTTAACCACTTTAAAGGGGACCTATTATGCAAAAATCACTTTTATAAGGGGTTTACACAGTTGTGTGTGAATATAACCAGCCTCTAATAGTCAACATGATTTAATTGTATTTGTTATAATCAGACTTGATAAAAACAGTCTGTAGAAACACGTTGATTGACATTCTCCCTTTGTACGCGTCATCAGAGTGGGAAAACCACGCCCACTAGTGACCATCTCTCCCTCATTAGCATAAACAGCAGCCCTGAGTGAGAAGCAACCGTCTGTCCATCAGTCATTAGAGTGTTTGAGCTGCTGAAGATAATGTCAGCATAGACTAAGAGGATTATAGATGTGGAGTT